>NC_139239.1:29761000-29990259 GCF_977018435.1 Lepisma saccharinum | reverse complement strand
AATATAAGAGGAGGGACGGTGCAATGTTCCCAGAGATATGCCAGAGCAAATAACAAATATATGCCTGATTATGATCCAGCACGGCCATCAAATTATATACTGTATGTGGATGCAAACAGCCTCTATGGTTCTGCCATGATGAAAAAATTGCCATATGCAGGGCTTGAATGGGTTGATGATTTCAATATTGAAGATCTTAAGGACTTTGATGACAGTAATTATGGCCTCTTCTTAGAGGTTGATCTGACAATTCCTGATGATTTGCACAACAAATTTTCTGATCTGCCCCCAATTCCTGAGGTTCAGTGCTCACCTGGCTCTAAACAGAAGAAGCTCATGATGACACTGGAGCCAAAACAAGGCTATGTCATATATTACAAAAACCTCCAGTTCCTGATGAAACATGGTGTTCAAGTAAACAAACTTGGCAAAGTCTTAAGGTTCAGGCACTCAAGATGGTTGAAACCATATATTGATACAAACACGGAGCTTCGAACATCTGCAAAGAGCCAATTTGATAAGGGCTTGTTTAAATTGATGGTGAATTCAGTGTATGGCAAAACAATTGAAAATGTCAGAAAACATACCGATGTTAAAATAATTACTGACCCCAGCCTGAGCAAAAAATTGGTTGCAAAGCCTAATTTCAATTACAGAAGAATTTATGATGAGCACATGGCACTCTTCAACATGAAAAAAACAAAGATCAAGTTTGATAAACCTATTTATGTAGGGGCTGCGATATTGGAAAATGCCAAATTACATATGTTAATATTGTATTATGATGTGTTGAAACCTTTTTATAAGGATCGTGTAAAATTGATGTACATGGACACGGATAGTTTTATTCTTGATATTAAAACAGAAGATGTTTATCAAGATATAGCACAGCCTGAATTGCTTGAATATTTTGATACCAGTGAACATACAAGGATTCAACCCCACAACAAAAAGGTGCCTGGCACGTTAAAAGATGAAACACTTGGTGATGTTATTGTGGAATTTGCTGGGTTAAGTGCCAAGATGTACAGTTTTAAAACATGTAGTGCTGTTGTCAAAAAGGCCAAGGGCATTGGCAGAGTGACTGTTGACAAAGAGCTCCAATTTGAAGATTATAAAAATTGCATCAAATCTCAGAATTTAATCAAAACATCAGAAAATAGAATTCAGAGTGTGGATCACTTGCTGACTAGCAATATTGTAAGAAAAGTGGCTCTGGACCCACATGATGATAAGAGATGTGTTTTATCATGTGGCATACATACTTTACCATGGGGTCATTGTGATTTGAAAAATGGGAATCAATGCCCAATTACAGAGCATGATTTGAAATAAATAAACATGCCTATGAACTTATTTGGGTTTAAAAAACAGGCTATTATGGACCTGCCAACACCACAAGCCTCTCCTGATATGCTGTCTAAACTGAGTGGCTTGTTAATTATTCATCTGAACAGCATACTTACAGATGTTGATGATAAAACAGGTAAAACATTGTACATATTTAACAATAATTTGAATCACTACCAATTACCTGTAGGTGGGCAATTGCAATTTATTACAACCCCTGAGGGCAATGTCAAAATTTCAGTAGGGAGAAATATTTACAGAATTAAGCACTCAAACATGATTTCTGGCACTGTTTATACTGTTTCTGCTGGTGACTGCTTATATATTGAGGTCCCTGGATCCTATGATAAGCTTATACCCTTTTTTATAGAATTAAGAATCAGATACTCTATAATAAATAACCAATAAATCAAAATGCCTAATGATATTTTTGGCCATACAAGACATGAAGATCACAGTGATGAGATTCTGATGCTTGATGTCAGAGTCAAGAAATTAAGAAGTGATTTACAAGCTTTACAAACTACACTCAATGCCAGTCTTCAATTAGAAATTACAAATTTGCAATCACAATGCATGGACCCTCTTCTTAAAATTGATTCTGAACTCAAATTGCTGCTTCAGAAATATACTGACCTGGCCACATTGAATAATTTTCAAAGTTTAGAAGAAGCTGTAGCAGCTCTTCAAGCCAAATTTAAGACCCAGGCCACCAACTCTGAGCAATTGAAACAACAATTAGAAGAGCAGATAAATAATGTCCAGGCACAGCTCCAAACAATTGTCAAAAGCATAAAATCACAAGAAGATTTTGATCTAGTGATTTCCACTCTAAAAGAACAGATTCAGTCACTCCAAATACCTAATCTGGACCCTCTGAACAATGCCATAGCCGAGGTTAAAGAAAAAATTGAGACACTTGAAAATTTTATGAACAACTTGCCATCTTCTGATGCTTTGAATGCAATAACTCGGAGTGTGGCAAATATTAAGCTGCAACTTGAAACATATGAAGATTTTGGAAAAATTCAAAGTTCCATAACCCATCTTGAAGGTACAATAGCAGCAGTGCAAAGTGATTTGGCAAATGTACTACAATCCCAGGCAATCGGGATTCTAGTACATTTGCCAAATCACTTTGCACTGCTGCTATTGTACCTTCAAGATGGGTTATGGAACTTTGAATTTTTCCAAAATCTTCATATGTTTCAAGTTGCAGCTTAATATTTGCCACACTCCGAGTTATTGCATTCAAAGCATCAGAAGATGGCAAGTTGTTCATAAAATTTTCAAGTGTCTCAATTTTTTCTTTAACCTCGGCTATGGCATTGTTCAGAGGGTCCAGATTAGGTATTTGGAGTGACTGAATCTGTTCTTTTAGAGTGGAAATCACTAGATCAAAATCTTCTTGTGATTTTATGCTTTTGACAATTGTTTGGAGCTGTGCCTGGACATTATTTATCTGCTCTTCTAATTGTTGTTTCAATTGCTCAGAGTTGGTGGCCTGGGTCTTAAATTTGGCTTGAAGAGCTGCTACAGCTTCTTCTAAACTTTGAAAATTATTCAATGTGGCCAGGTCAGTATATTTCTGAAGCAGCAATTTGAGTTCAGAATCAATTTTAAGAAGAGGGTCCATGCATTGTGATTGCAAATTTGTAATTTCTAATTGAAGACTGGCATTGAGTGTAGTTTGTAAAGCTTGTAAATCACTTCTTAATTTCTTGACTCTGACATCAAGCATCAGAATCTCATCACTGTGATCTTCATGTCTTGTATGGCCAAAAATATCATTAGGCATTTTGATTTATTGGTTATTTATTATAGAGTATCTGATTCTTAATTCTATAAAAAAGGGTATAAGCTTATCATAGGATCCAGGGACCTCAATATATAAGCAGTCACCAGCAGAAACAGTATAAACAGTGCCAGAAATCATGTTTGAGTGCTTAATTCTGTAAATATTTCTCCCTACTGAAATTTTGACATTGCCCTCAGGGGTTGTAATAAATTGCAATTGCCCACCTACAGGTAATTGGTAGTGATTCAAATTATTGTTAAATATGTACAATGTTTTACCTGTTTTATCATCAACATCTGTAAGTATGCTGTTCAGATGAATAATTAACAAGCCACTCAGTTTAGACAGCATATCAGGAGAGGCTTGTGGTGTTGGCAGGTCCATAATAGCCTGTTTTTTGAACCCAAATAAGTTCATAGGCATGTTTATTTATTTCAAATCATGCTCTGTAATTGGGCATTGATTAGCATTTTTCAAATCACAATTACCCCATGGTAAAGTATGTATGCCACATGATAAAACACATCTCTTATCATCATGTGGGTCCAGAGCCACTTTTCTTACAATATTGCTAGTCAGCAAGTGATCCACACTCTGAATTCTATTTTCTGATGTTTTGATTAAATTCTGAGATTTGATGCAATTTTTATAATCTTCAAATTGGAGCTCTTTGTCAACAGTCACTCTGCCAATGCCCTTGGCCTTTTTGACAACAGCACTACATGTTTTAAAACTGTACATCTTGGCACTTAACCCAGCAAATTCCACAATAACATCACCAAGTGTTTCATCTTTTAACTTGCCAGGCACCTTTTTGTTGTGGGGTTGAATCCTTGTATGTTCACTGGTATCAAAATATTCAAGCAATTCAGGCTGTGCTATATCTTGATAAACATCTTCTGTTTTAATATCAAGAATAAAACTATCCGTGTCCATGTACATCAATTTTACACGATCCTTATAAAAAGGTTTCAACACATCATAATACAATATTAACATATGTAATTTGGCATTTTCCAATATCGCAGCCCCTACATAAATAGGTTTATCAAACTTGATCTTTGTTTTTTTCATGTTGAAGAGTGCCATGTGCTCATCATAAATTCTTCTGTAATTGAAATTAGGCTTTGCAACCAATTTTTTGCTCAGGCTGGGGTCAGTAATTATTTTAACATCGGTATGTTTTCTGACATTTTCAATTGTTTTGCCATACACTGAATTCACCATCAATTTAAACAAGCCCTTATCAAATTGGCTCTTTGCAGATGTTCGAAGCTCCGTGTTTGTATCAATATATGGTTTCAACCATCTTGAGTGCCTGAACCTTAAGACTTTGCCAAGTTTGTTTACTTGAACACCATGTTTCATCAGGAACTGGAGGTTTTTGTAATATATGACATAGCCTTGTTTTGGCTCCAGTGTCATCATGAGCTTCTTCTGTTTAGAGCCAGGTGAGCACTGAACCTCCGGAATTGGGGGCAGATCAGAAAATTTGTTGTGCAAATCATCAGGAATTGTCAGATCAACCTCTAAGAAGAGGCCATAATTACTGTCATCAAAGTCCTTAAGATCTTCAATATTGAAATCATCAACCCATTCAAGCCCTGCATATGGCAATTTTTTCATCATGGCAGAACCATAGAGGCTGTTTGCATCCACATACAGTATATAATTTGATGGCCGTGCTGGATCATAATCAGGCATATATTTGTTATTTGCTCTGGCATATCTCTGGGAACATTGCACCGTCCCTCCTCTTATATTTTCCTCCATAAACAGATACATATCTTGATCTTGGATAAGATCCAATTGTATGTTAGTGTTTAAAAACATTGCAGGCCATGCTAGGCCCGGGGCACTGAAAAAATACACAGGGTCCAGTCCATAATTTTGCATAGAAGATTTTCTGAATGCCTGCATTATATCAGCTAAGAGGGTCACATCAAGTTTCAAATAAGCCATGTGATAATCACCAAATGTCTGGCATTTTAAATTGTTCCACATCAACTGGGCATGGTGATAATCATCATCAGTGATTCCAGATCCTCTGATTTTGCTGTAAAACTCTTCTTGTGGTGGCAGAGAACACTCATCAAATTTAGAAAAATCTGTAACATAATCATATGGATATACACCCTTCCGCCTAATTAATTTCAGGTCCTGATTTGGAAACAATGCACATGTGATTTTGAATTGATCATCAGATAATTGAGTGGCCAGTGTAGCCAGGCTAGCAGATAAAATTCTGTAAGAATCAAGAAATCTTATATGAATAGAAACACCATTAACTTTGATTATTTTGCTAATAGATATATATTTCTCATCATTTTCAGCTAAAATATTTAAATTCTGCTTGTCAAACCCCTCGTACCTGATCAGATGATGGAAATCATAATTGGATGCTCCATGGCAAAATATGGGGACAAATTTTGGTCTCTGGATCTTAATATTACAGCTATTACACAGGGGCTTTAAGAATATACCATCTGTATGAGAATGGTGTTTCACCTTGATATTTATATCTGAAAATTCAGAATCACATACCGGGCATTTTTCTGCATTGTTGAAATCTTCAATCTGTTTCTCTGTTAAAGGCAACATGGGCTTTGATTTTAATAAGATGTTAGATGCTATGTCACGGCACTCATTTTCTATTCTATGTGCAAATATTTTGATGGCATCTGGTCCCATGTATGAATCTTTTTTAGTAACAACACCACCCTGTACAACCACATAATAAAAGCTGGAAGGTTCATGTAGCTGGTATGGTGTAAATGAAGATTCTTCAGGATCTGGATTGCAGAATGCAAGAGGTTTGAGGTTTGATTCAAAATCACAGACAGTATATGCTGGGTGTTCCAACAAGGCTTCAAACTTTTTGAATTTTGCTTTTTCACTTGGATTAGGCATCACCATATGAACAGGTTTATGGTTCCCACAGTATTTCAGATGCTCAATTAACTTGTTTTTAGCAATTTCTGCATTCACTTCACAAACCCCTTTTATTATTTTTTTACCATCAAATACACATAAACATCTTCTGCACAACTTGAATATTATATTGGATTTGTCTAGTTGTGTTCTCACTAAAGCTTCAAGATTATGTATCAGAGTGTAATGATATTTGCCATCCCCTTCAATTAAGAGCAGATCAATCGGAACTGCAGAATCATCATCAATTGTACTGATTCTGAGAGGTTCTATCAAGCAATTGCCAGTGGAACAAATAAATACATTAATAGATAATTGTTTGCCATTGATATGCCTGGCCTTTTTTTCAAATTTATCAATATTCTGAACAGACATTGGATATTCCATACCCTCCATTGCATCGTCAAAAAGATGTTCATGTTGTTTGTAATAACTTATTCTCTCAGGATGCCTTGAAACTAGAAACAAAGCAGCTAAAATACACCACAAAAAGCATTTCTGGTCGGTATTTTCTATATTGACCACGGCTCTTCTGTTTTTAATATTATCAGGTAATGGCAGATATGTAGATCCTTGTAATGGGCTGAATTCAGAAATATTAACATAGAGCCTGTGTGGAGAGCCGCATAGGCTCCATCCAGACTCTTTTGCCGCAAATTCAGAGTGTTTATTATTCAATTGTTCTATCAACCTGCTTATTATTCTGTCTGAATTTGCATTTGAATATACCGGTACAGTTTCTGTTATGTGGGGCTGTGTAAATTTTGTGCCATTTGGTTTCTTATATTGAGTATACAATTTGAGGGACAGCTTATAAGAGCCATTTTGTGCATTTAGAATTGCCTGCAGATCAGAATTTATACTGTTCAAAAAATTCTGAATACCACATCTTGGCTCTGATACAAACCGATAATCCCTAAGTTGGGCATTAAAACTGCTATGGGTAGGTTCATAGCGTGGCTGCTTTGCAGGTCCAGCATTAACAGGTGCTTCATGCTTTCTTTTCAGACCAGAAGTGGATGGTTGTGAGGGCAATATTGATGACTGTGCAGAGCAAGTATCTTTATGTTTATATGTGAAATATTCCATGTTATATTTTCTATTACATTTGGGGCATATTTTTGTGGGGGTTCTGTATTTGTCTGGGTTACAAATCTTTTGGTGTCTGGCCCAATTAGAGCTAAATATATTTTTATTGCATTGATTACAATGTTTTTGATTTGGCATTTATGTTGTTGTTTATTATATACAATTTCCTGGGATTCAAATCAAAATTCTATGCTGGATAAAAAATATCAGCTGGGTTCGGCACTGTACTGTGTGTGTGTGTGTATGTGTGTGTGTGTGTATACACTTAATATTTTTGGCTTTGGTATTTATATACAATTTCTTGGGGTTCAAATCAAAACTCTATGCTGGATAAAAAATATCAGCTGGGTTCGGCACTGTACTGTGTGTGTGTGTGTATGTGTGTGTATGTGTGTATGTGTGTATGTGTGTGTATGTGTATGTGTGTATGTGTGTGTATGTGTATGTGTATGTGTGTATGTGTGTTGATATTTTTGGCATTGGTATTTATATACAATTTCTTGGGGTTCAAATCAAAACTCTATGCTGGATAAAAAAAGCAGAAATAGGCCACAACTTGGCCACAAGTGGACCGGAAGTAGGCAAACCGGAAGTAGACCGGAAGTGGACCGGAAGTGGACCGGAAGTGGACCGGAAGTAGACCGGAAGTAGACCGGAAGTAAATATGTGTGGGTGTGGGTGGGTGTGGGTGGGTGTAGGTGTGTATGTGGGTAGGTGTATCATGGCTTAGTTTTAAGTGTGGCCAAAAAAAATATCAAGAGGGGCATATTTTTAACAAGTTTATGGACAACAATCTCACAGAAGTGCCTTTTATAAGTGTAGGCAAATCAATCTGAGGGGGCTCTTCCTTTCTCGGAAAATTCCCGAGGGCATTTTTACAAAAATCTTGGATTAGGCAGGGTTCCACACTTGAGCAAAAAGCTCATATGGACATGTTGAGCTTGTTTTAAGTATAGCCAAACCTGCTTGAGGGGGGCTCTTCCTTTCTCGGGTTTATAATATATACTTTTATACTACTAGAACGGTTATTACACAGACTAATTTTCACTAAATAGTTAATCCATATGGGAAAAAAATATTTGTTTTCTTTGCAAAACTAAATTAGCTTAAATTAATTGTGTGTGTTTTGTTGTATGCGCGTGATTATATGTTAGACTCTTATTCCAGTAGGTATTTTTTCTATGTAATTTTCTATTTCTCATTTTTTTTCAATATTTACCTCCGTGTGTAATGGTTTAAAATGTTTCTTAATTTTCATATGCTAAAATTTAGATGTAAACATGATTATGTAATAGAAATGACTACAATGCCTAACTTCGACATGATAAACAAAACGTTATAAGTAAATTAATAAAGATGAATTGGGACTCACCATCAAATGGTTAGTGTAGCACTCTCTACTGCGAAACCGACTTGCGAACTTAATAATAATTCAACCGAAAGCTATAGGCCATAGTTATGCCAGGCAATTTTTTTCACTTTTATTACAAGCTTCAATAGTATATCTTGGAGAATTTATTTTTAGACTCAAAGCACAAAGCTGGGTCAAACTAATATGAAACAATCTTCTCTAATATGTATCAACTTAATGTTGTGCCTAAATTTTTGTCAAAAAAATATTTTAAACTTTGTGTTACTTTTCTGAGAGATAAGTATTAACTATTATGCCCGATCGCTCCATCTACGCGGCGAGTATGGAAAGCTGCAGTTATAGATTGGCATAGAATTATCGAAACAACCAGAACAGCATGGTTGGAACAATTAAGCAGCCTATTCCATCGCAATGGATGGTAGACAACCGAGGATGGGAGGAGGGGGAGCAGGGCGATTTTAAAAAATTGCAATGGGTTCACAGCAAATTTACCCACAACTGGGCTGTTTGCACCACATCAATCTCCTTCGCTTTAGCTGCCCTCTAACGGAGGCGTTTGGAACTGATATTCGGGACGATAATGGATCCTAAATGTTTGTTGGATGATATTGGATTGCGTTATCTTTGCTGGGTAACATGGAACGGAGTAGAATTTATTTTTTAAAAGGTTTTATCGAAATTCATTATATGAGCTGCTATGCGTCACTTTTATGGGTCAACGGTAGAGGCGTGTAATTGTTCTCATCTGCTGTGACAGGTTCAAAGCCCGCCTGATGCATTTCAATGATTACTATCTCGCAGATTTCACACCCTTGGCTATTACAGTCACGTGTCGTGCAAATGATCAGGGCGTTACCCAGGGAAAAGTTCGGAAGGGGTTGAACAGGATCATAATTGCCATTTAAACGTGTGTATGTACATCAACGTGTTGTTGGGGTCAAGAAGATACTCTGCCCCTATATGTAGGTGCGGGACCTACAACCTAAAATTTGCAGAAGTCTGAAAAATCAGAGATCTTTTGTTCCCTAGTTTGAAGTAGAGGTATCCTATATAATCACAATATACACATTATTACATTTATTGAACAATTAATTTATATATATACATATATTTCATATTATTGCCTGGCATCAATAAGCAGAATATATTATGGGTCTCCCCGATTGCGCAGTGGTATCGTCGTCGCCTTGTAATCAAGGGGTCCCGGGTTCGATACCCGGTGGAGGCACGTTGGTTCGGATCCCACTTTAAACTGTAGGTACAGTCCCAGTTAGCCTTACTGTGCATAAAGTGGACTTAAAACAACAAATCAACCAACCAAAAATTATTGGAGGCTAATATAAGTGTCTAAAGTGGTGTTTCTTAACATTTTCGGCGAGAGACGTTTATTATTTTTAATTAAAAAACTGAGTGTGTTCAATACAAAACTACTGTCTTACGTATTAAAGTGGAAATTTATAAATCATGCTCAATCACATTATCTACCATAAATATATTTTGTTTACTTTTCAGTGATTTTGGGCGCTATGTAGCGAATTTACATTGTTTCATATGAAATAAAATGTTCACTTTACGATTTTATTCTACAGGGTGTCCCAGTTAAAAGTAGCCCGACTCCGATCAACAGTTACATGCCAAGGATCATGAAAGGAAATGAAGTGTGTGTACTGATGGCCTTGAGTACCTACCACAGTTCACGTTACAATGGACTTTTCCATTTTACTGGTGCAATATAACGGTCATTTGCCTCATACGCAAATGTCTTTGAGCCCGGCTACTTCTAACTGGAACACCCAGTATAAGTGCATGAATAGTGAATATTAACTATTTTGGATTGGCATATATGAACATGATTTGTACATACTACTTTCTTTAGACCGTGATTTCAGTATAAAAACAGCAATTTTGAATATTTCTGAGCATGTCAAAATAATCCCTAAAGTAAGGAAATTCAGATTAGTTGCATAATTGGAAGCAACACAAACCTATTTTTATCTGGTGCAGGCACCCCTGACGCTCGGGGACTCTGGCATGTTCCCGAACTGTTCCTCCCTTCTGCCTTCAAGTACTTTGGGAAAGACATAGTGTGTACCCCCCCCCCCCCCCCGACCCGCCAAGTTGGCGCCTTGGAGGCCTTGAATGTCACTTTCCTGCACAGGGCATCAAACAGTACGTTACTGTTTAAAAAGTTTTGTTGTCTTCAGTACCTGAAAAAAATTGCGAAGTTCAACTTTTCAATGTCTCTTTTCCCGCTCAATTTACTTGCAGCAGTGAAAATTTTCGAGATATATGCTTACGCTTCCTTTCAGAAGTTTATCAAAACGAATGCCATCCAGACTTCAGCGAGATTAGGTTGAGGAATCCCGTTCCTGTAGCTCGACCGAAACTAACCCAATTTAGGATTGATCTCGGCGACTTAAGGTATGTTCCTTGGCGATTGTCTTTTCCCATTCCTCCCTTGCAGAACCAGAAGGAGTTATTGGAAACAGTAGCTGAAGAAAGACAGAGAGGGAGAGGGCTTTGTGTGATCAGAGTGGGGCCATATCTCATACTGGAATGTTCCGGTGGATGACGCTCGCCCCGAATCAGAAATCAGAATATTATTCCCTTCTCCCCGCAACCCCCTGTCTTCTCTAGGCATTTTATGAAGAAACCGTGGGTGGGCTAGTGAGGGGAAGTTCCCTCCAGAAATCAGGAATTTCAAATACAGGGGTCAAAGGGCGCGTGTTCTTTTCTTGTAAGGACTCTTAGAGCAGGACCAAATGCTCCCAGTCAAGGTCCCTGGGTCTTCCAACCAACCCATCGAGAACTTTCCATTTGATTGATTACGTCTTCCACGGTGAGGCATAAAACTAGATGTTTGGCAGAGTTCCGCCTTTTTTGGCGGGGGAGGGGGATGGGGGGATTCTTGGATTTGATTCTGGAAAAAGACGACGTCAACATGGTAGAAGGGGAATCCGGGTGGAAAGGGTTTCGAATTGGAAGCTTCTATTCATCCCTCGACGGATGTAAACACGTGGGGACACTCGTCTATGCACCAAGAGTGTCGGCTACCGGGTCTGGAGGATGTAGTCCTGAAAAGAAACCAAGTAATGGTGCAACATCCATCATTGGAGCGATTGCCAAAAGTGCATGACTCGATGGGTTCACTAAAATAAGGAAAGGAATAAGGAATGGGATTGTAAAACAAAGATATTGATGATTTTCTCTGCAACAGTAAATTCTGCTCTCTTTTTGCTCTTTATTACCAACTGACTAATACTGGGTGTTCATAAAGTCCCTCCCTGATTACAAAAGTTTGAAACTTCCCATACAGCACCGTTTGGCCAAAGTTGGCATATTGTTGTCGATTTTTGAGCCAACAGTTGCGATGTCCGCCATGCCATTCATCTCCCAACCAACCATTTCCCATCAGTGGGCCAACAATAATGGAAGAATTTTCCCAACCATCTAACAACCAACCACTTCCCAATGGTGGGCTAGCAGTTAACAGTATGGTAATAAAGTTACCATCCATCTCCCAACCAACCATTTCCCCAATCAATCACTTCCTAACGATGGGCCAACAGTATGGTAATAAAGTTACCATCCATCTTCCAACAACCATTTCCCATCGGTGGACCAAAAATAATCGAATATTTTTTTCAAGCATCTCCTATCCAACCACTTCCCAGCGGTGGGCCAACAGTATGGTAATAAGGTTACGTCTATCTCCCAACCAACCATTTCCCATCGGTGGACCAACAATAATGGAAGAATTTTTTCAAGCATCTCCTATCCAACCACTTCCCAGCGGTGGGCCAACAGTATGGTAATAAAGTTACCATCCATCTCCCAACCAACCATTTCCCCAATCAATCACTTCCTAACGATGGGCCAACAGTATGGTAATAAAGTTACCATCCATCTCCCAACAACCATTTCCCATCGGTGGAGCAACAATAATGGAAGAATTTTTTCAAGCATCTCCTATCCAACCACTTCCCTGCGGTGGGCCAACAGTATTGTAATAAAGTTACCATCTATCTCCCAACCAACCATTTCCCTTCGGTGGACCAACAATAATGGAATAATTTTCCAGCCATTTCCCCAATCAACCACTTCCCAACGGTGGGCCAACAGTATTGTAATAAATTTACCATCCGTCTTCGAACAACAATTTCCCATCGGTGGGCCAATAATAATAGAAGAATTTTCCAACCATCTCCCAATCAACCACTTCCAAACGGTGGGCCAACAGTATGGTAATAAAGTTACCATCCATCTCCCAACCAATCATTTCCCATCGGTAGGCCAACAATAATGGAATAATTTTGCCAACCAGCTCCCAGCCAACCATTTCCCAACGGTGCCGACAATCTTCCAACGTTGGGCCAACAATGTTTGCTACATGGGTTCCGAAGTGTTTGAGACAGTTAGGGATAACTCATGGAATTCTTTTCGACATCATCAGTAAACCTCCACGTGAGAACGTACAATTATACGAAGCACATCTACTTCTGCTTATGTTTTGGCAGATGCCTCTGAGGGAATTGACGTAATGGCAGCCTCTGTCCTTCAATGCGTCAAAATGTAGCCTCTCGGTTAAAAAGCCTGGACAATTTGCACGGAACAGAAAACTTTATTCCTTGAACCTGTCATACCAGAACTTTATGTTCTTGACGTCAGGCGATGTTCTAAAGTACTTGGTGTGAAACTTCCTTTGAAGAGTTTTTGCTAAATGTGTCTCATGATATGATACCACGCACTGCACTTTTTCCGTATTTGAACACATTTTTAATTTCTTTGATATAGTCCCTGTTTCACTAATACCACATCAATGGGACCTAAAGCCATAGACATTTGGTGAGCTTTCTCATACTCTGCCATAAATTCCATTCCACTATCTTAAGGACTTCAGAAGGTACAAAGGTTTGTAATCAGGAAAGGACTCCTGAAGGACTTTGTTATTTTTTTGACCGCACATCAACTCCCTCTGTTTGCTTCAGTCTGAAAATATCTATCCGGGAACCTGCCGATGGGAAATTTCGGGTCGGGGAGAGAGGTTAAGGTTAAAGATTGACGAGGATTCCACTACTAAAGGGCTGACCCTTTCGGAAAGCAGCCAAATAGCAACCTATCTTCCACGTGGGTGGTATGTACACTCCGTAATGCATTTTGTAAGCTAACGAGGCTCTGACGTCTGGATTCACAGCTAATATAATACTATGAAACGCTCGTGTTGTGTCCTCTCCATGTACAATTGTGATCGTCCTTTCATAAATTTCATCTCATCGTTCTCATCATCGCGATTAGACAAAAGTGGCAGAAAATCGAAGAATAATAAATCCATTCATTCATTTAGTGTTTTAAATTCGATTCAAATTGTTTCGAACCTGATTACAGTGTCTATGAAGCAGAGTTGTTAAAGGTCCAGGAATGTTAAATAAATTCAATTCCGGTCCAGGAGAGGAAATCAGCAAGCGTAAATGGGTTCTGGACCGCAAAGAACCTTCTTATCTGTAATGCATTTCAATTCGGTCCAGGAACCTTTTTCCTTGATCAATTTAAATGCGGTCCAGGAACCTTTATCCTGAATGAATGTAAATACGGTCCAGGAACCTTTTTCTGAATGAATTTAAATACGGTCCAGGAACCTTTATTTTCCGGATGAATTTATACTCGGTCCAGGAACTCTTTTCCGGAAGAATTTCAATTCGGTCCAGGAACCTTTTTTCCCTCATCAATTTAAATACGGTCCAGGAACCTTTTTTCAGGAGCCATTAAAATACGGTCAAGGAACCTTTTTCAATGTAACAATACTGAACTTGGACCGAATTTAAATTGTGCTACAAAAAAGATTCCGGTCCTGTAGCGGAACCCAATAGAACACATTAGAATTTTTTGGATCCTGGACTTTTAACAACCCTGCTCTGAAGTATGAATATCTGTTTTGGGGTCTAGCGGATTTGACTGATTGATTGGTTTGGTGCTTTATGTCCATTTCTTGCACAGTAAGGCTAATCGGGAATAGACCTACAGCTTAAAGTGGATCCGAACCACTATGTGCCTCCACCGGGTATCGAATCCGGAGCCCCTTGATTACAAGGCTACGACGCTACAACTGCACCATCGGGGAGCGTGTTGCTAGTAATAAAGCGTGTCCACAATGAGACTCCAACATTTTGAAAGTCTATAACTTTTTCATTTTAAATTGTACAGCTGTGATTCCGAAAGCAGCAGAAGCAGAAACTCAAAAAGTTTATGTGGTAACGTTTTAGTGCGCGCAATAGCCGTAGTGGCGCTGCAGCAATCGATTGTTTGAAAATTGAGATTCCAAACGAGCGTGCACAGGTTGTGTGGTGGTGTGCAGAAACGAAATCACTTATTCAAGTGCAACGAAACTTTCGTCGTGTGTACAATAAGGATCCTCCGACATTCACGACTATAAAGAAGTGGTGTGATCAGTTTTTGGCGACCGGCAATGTTTTGAAAGGACACTGTGGTGGTAAACCCAGAATCCAGGAACAGGTTGTAGAAAATGTGCGGAGGTTATTCGAAAGGAGTCCACAGACGTCAGTAAGACAAGCAGCGAGAGAACTTGGTATGAAACGGTCGACAGTTCACACAGTTCTTCACTGCTTGTCTTACTGACATCTGTGGACTCCTTTCGAATGAACCTGTGCACACTCGTTTAGAATCTCCATTTTCAAACAATCGAGTGCTGCAGCGCCGCTACGGCTATTGTGCGCACTAAAACGTTACCACATAAACTTTTTGAGTTTCTGCTTCTGCTGCTTTCGGAATCACAGCTGTACAATTTAAAATGAAAAAGTTATAGACTTTCAAAATGTTGGAGTCTCATTGTGGACACGCTATAATGTATTATTGTAAGACTCCCTGGTAAAATATCTGAAGGGGGCGCAACAAATGCTCCAAGGTAAGACCCTCCCCGATGGCGGAGTTGTAATCTGTCGCCTTTTAATAAAAGAGTCCCGGGTTCGATACCAACTGGGGGCACGTAGTGGTTCTGATCCCAATTTTGAACTGTAGGTCCAATCCCGATTAACCTTTCTGTGCATAAAGTGTACTTAAAAACAAATTTAAACAAACAAACAAGCTACAACCCAGAGCCCAAAGATCTGCAATCAGCTTCCGCACGTGCCGGTAGGTGGCATCTCCAACATGGATCATTGATTCTACACGAAGAGCTAATTTGGTTGTGGAGCAAGAAAATATGGGTTTCAATATTAATTTCTTCGTTGAAAATTTTGAAAATAGGGAAGAGAATAGAGTAGGGCTTGCAGTGAAGGTTCGAAAAATGTTATTAGCATAAAGAAATGTATAGTTAATTTTCAGTAATAATGCCTTTGCCTTCAGTTTTGATACTATTTTAATTCACGTTTTTCTGCACTCTATTTCTTCTCTAAGATAAACGCGTGGATATGCAGCATGTGCAACACATAAATTTATGAATGTGGTGCATCTGCAGTACTTTTCGGGGGTGGGTAGGTAGGGTTTTTCCAAAAGTAAGACAGTCCTTTCCCCAAAATACTGCTTTAATTTGAAGTTGTTCATCTTCTTACAAAGAAATGTACAAATCTTGTAATTATCAGCGCTTTATAATAACTAATTCACATTACTTTGACTTATTAAATTATACACGTGAAAGATATATAATTCTTGGCGGACGTTAAATGTGTAGAGAACAACGGCCCCCTTATCCCTCCCTTCTGTGTCTCTTCTACCAAAGGGAACGTTTAATTCTCTTGCAACTGTGCATTTCGATTTTTTTTAAGTGTTCGTCTTTAAAATACAAATCAAATTTCACATTATACCAGTGGCGTAGCATGAGATTTCGGATGGGAACGCCAAGTTAGAAGGAAGGGTAGGCCTTCTTTTCTTGCTTAAGATTTACTTATGAAATTAGCCGACATATGTATTGTCTATTTAAAATCTCATTGTGTTTATTACATTAAGTCAGACGGGTTCTGATAAAACATGATCCATGCTTGTTTTATCTAGAAAATAAGATGCCTCAGTGTGCAATAAATGCTTGGAGCACTGGTGTTTTATACCATTTTTAATTAGATTGCTCAAGTCAGAAACACCGTACACCGTAACACATGTGTAGCAAAACAGTATTTTATAATCAAGGAAATCTTTCGGCATGACGCAAGTAATTCTAGAACAACAGTAGACTTCATTGTTGTGGATGATACAACTATTGATTGATTTGGTTTATTTTACTTTGCTTTCTACCACTTTTGGCTAATCACAAATATGAATATGAGTGATGATATTGATGAAGAGACACTCACAAAGAACATGCGTAGGCCGGGATTCGAACCGGAAACCTCTGGCGTCTTAGCGTGCTGTGCAAAACACTCTGACACGAAGGTGGGTGGATGCCACTGTTTATTGTATCTTGAGAATGCTGATAAACATTTTAAAATAATTTTGTCAAGAGATCATACGATGTTAAGAGTTTTGAAACGAATGCTAAACATTTCCACTGGCACAATATTAGGTAGTTAGATACTAACGAAAAAATATATTTTTTAAATAAATAGTTTTGTGGGTTAGGTGGTAGAGCAGCCACAGGCTGAACTTCTACCACGAGGACTTTATCAACTTGTTTGACAAAAACTGTTTTTTTCTTTTAATTTTTAATGCACTTCACTGTTCTTGCGATAAATTACCCAATGCAGTGGTCATTAAAGATACGTCAGTCAATATTGCGTATTGTAGCATCACACAGCACGAGCAGAGGCACGAGCACGAAAAACTGGGTAGAATACTTCTGTCGTCTGCATCGGAAGTACAGCGCCTTGAATCGGAAGGCAGGAAAGGTCACATGGCCCCTAGAACCAATCAGGTGCTCCGCTCCGTACGCCAGCGTATGGCGAGAGCATTTCGCCCGTGCTGTAGAGATCCAAGCCACAAGGTTTCCCTCCTTCTCTCTGCCTACAGGAATGCATGGTCCTGTACGCCAAACCTAGCCGGCGTCCGGCAAGCAAAGACATTAGAGAAATGCTACAAGGAGAGCTGTTAGTTGAGCGTTGTAGACGGATCGCGAAAAATAGCTGTTATAATGCCATTATGCTCAAACATGTATATAATTAGTCACGTTTTACTTTATATTTACAGCATTTACGCATTTTTAAAATTTTAAATCAGGGAACGCCGGGCGTATGGGCGTATTAGGATTCTACGCTACTGCATTATACACATTGTACTTTTCACTCAGAATGTTATACAGTTGGCCACTAAGCAAGGAAATATTTTTCCACATTCCGTACAGAGTTTTAACAGGAGGAAAATAATTATCTACTAAACGATTAAATTGCTAATCAATATATTGATTGCTTTGTCGCCAAGGGCATTTGTTAAGCATTTTAAGCAAATAAATTGTGATTTTCCTCATGTTTCTTATAAACCTCAAATATACGTCATTTCTCGTTAATCAATATCTTTCACTACCAGTGGTTAACCCTACTTCAATACATTCGCTTTCCTCCGTGCAAGCTGAAGCTTGCCCCACCTCAGACCCGGAAGTAAAACCTCGGGACAGGTTATTTGCAGCAACCTATCACACGTCGAAACCTAAACATACGCGCAGACGATAGTTCCGTCGAAACGGGTTTATTCTGACAGATCTGTCTACCTTCAACATATCAATTATTTAATTTGTAATGTGTATACAAATAGTAACGCATGCAATAACATATATTTTATTTAATTTGTAATGTATAGACAAATAGTAACGCACGTAATAAGAGTTACGAACTCAATCGGTTGCAAACACTGAACATGCAAACTTAGAATGTTAGCTTCGCCATCTGCTGAGTCAGGTACGCAGAAGCAACAACGAAACCACGGGGCGAGTCGATGTCTGTAACGGCGGAATTCAACACTGTTATACAGCATGCAAAGTCACGGTTTTGTTTCATGCTGGTGTTGCTAACCGTACTTTCTTAACACTACGTAACACATATTCCGTACATGGTCTAAATTTGAGAGATCTTTAAATAGATTAAAAAGATTTGCTGATCATATGTCAGTATGGAATTATATTACCAAATTTATGTACCTTGATTTATTGATGTGATATCTGGCAAAAGTTCATGCAATTCAAATGGTGAAATTGTAGCAATATTTCATTACAAAGAATATTGTTTTCTGCGATGTACAGGCTGTCAGTTATAGCAATTAACTGCCATATCCAACGAGAACGTTTTCATAACAGACATTAGAATCATGTTGACTGCCGTAACCAGGGGCGTGCGTGACGGAAAATTTTTCGTCGGGACAGGATTGGGAAGGAAATATTAATATTCCTAACGTTCAGGACTGAAAAAAATTCTCAATTTGGAAATTTTCGAATTCTGCATACTATTTCCGCCTTTAATTCTTGTTTTTGCACTTCTGGAATAATGGTTGTTTATATCAAGAAATTTCAGACACTATAAGTGCAGAAAATATCAAGAATTTACCTCTTTCAAATAAGATCCTGTGGAATTTCTGGGCTGTTCGGGATTAGGCTACGAAGAGTCGAGAAATCATTTTTCGAAGTCGGGATCTGACCTTGCCCCGCCATATCGAATTATTACTTTTTTTTTTTACAGTACGCCTCGGCACGTAAAAACAGAAATCTGGGATACCATGAAGGACAGTAGATTAAGTGGTCTCTGACTCTCATTGATATCTGTGCATTGTGAAAAAGTACAAAAAGACAAGAAACTGTTCATCAACAAAGCGATAGCCTAGATGTTTATTAAAGGAAGGAAGGCGAATCCAGTTTCTATCTAAATAGTAGACTAGAGTATGAACTTGTATACAACGCCAAAGTATTTTCAATTCAATTTGAATTTTATGTTCTGTAAAGTAGTAATAATAATAATAATAATAAAAAGTTTTCATGACTAAAGGTGAAGATATGAAATCTTACGGAAGAGGTCAGCCTCGAGAATGGTACCACTAACCTCAAATGTACAAGCAACTAAAATATACTGCAAATTCTTTTGAATAAAATCTGTGAAACAACGCCAGTTGCTGCATAAACAAATTTTAACATTTGGCCACACAACTATAGTCCACGCGTTTACTTCTTTAACGTCGAAGAACTGAAGAAAGCCGCCGCCACGAACGTGGGTGGGGATAAAAAGCGGGCGAGTTGTTTTCGTCCAATCACACTAAACCTTCAGCCAATGGGCGCAGCTGTCATTCTGCTCGTCTACTCCACGTGGAGTCTCAGTCGCATGACTGCGGATTAGCTGTTGCCGTACTTTGCAACTTCAATGTGGAGATCGTGGGAAGGTGCTTGTGCGCGGAGGAACAAGGTGGCGTAGAGTAGATGTGTGGCAACACTGTGCGTTGAATGTGATTGTTGCAGCTGGTGGGCGCGCTCCGTGGAATTCAAAGCCAGCCGGTCGTTAACGTAGCTAGCTCGTCGACTTTTTTTTTTATAACACACCTACGTATACCAAAACGGTAGCGACAGAGGTTTGCAATCAATGCAAGAATAGAATCCTCTTCGCTCTCCACACTGAATTGTTCGCACAGTTGCATCATTTATGCAAAATGGTGTTATTCTTTTTTATTATATTCGCATGCAGTTCAAAAGGGCACAACGTTTGTGGCAAATACGAGCACTCCTCTACAACAAAACTATCATCTTTTAAAAACTTAACCAAATGTCACTTCTTAAGATAAAACTGTCCCATGACGTGGAAAGTGTGCATTTGTCCTTATATATCTCTGCTCTGTTCGACAATTTACATTGAGTACTATGGAGTACAATACAGTAAGTATAATTATTACAACATACTGAGAATCGTTAACAATTATGTTTTTCTAGTGAAACAACATTGTCAAAATTATGCACATGCGTTTAATATAATCCCAGCATGAAGTATTTTTCATTGTCAAGTGAGTAAGTGTTCCCCTGTGCATAGCACCACGCCATGAAGGCGTATAGGGGGTGTGGGGGTAACGCCCCACACTTTCTTGATCCGGTCGTGAGTGGGGGTGATGTGATCAGCATCACGCCCCTGACCGCCTTTACCCCCCAGGGTTTCCCCCAGGTACCCATGTTATTCGACGCTGGGTAGGCGCCGGGGCCGCTTCCACCGTTAGAAAAGTTTTTCATTGACGTTATTAATTTTGGAAATATATTCATATTATGTACCTTCATAATCACAAAACTCCGAAGCACAGAGCGTTGGGTGTTGGACTCATTATCTTATGGTTTGAATCGTGACTTGGGGATGGGTGTTCCTCTGTAAATTTCCACGTCTAGTCACAATGCATCCTCATCGTCATATTACTGAAAAGTGGTAGAAAAGCGACGTAAAACAAGAAAAATACCGTTTCCTATTTTCAAAACGCAGCTGAACATGGTATTTGACATCAGTTTTGACACCTCAATGGCAAACAAGACTACTAAATCTATACCTTTGAAAACAATATTAATTTAACAGCGCCCAATGCTTTCACGGGGGGCCGCGTTGTTTATTCTTTTCAATTTCTCTTGTTGTTGTTGTTGTTCTTTCGTGTTCGGTACCCTATCACTCCATCGTACCTTCCACAACTGACACACACGCATATGTACTTTCGAAGATTTTTGCGCTTAAATGAAACTACCATTAAAGCAAGTAAATATATTTCTAACTAACTAACTAACTCTCTAGCCTTCTTAAACCCGAAGGTTCATAGCTGCAGCAACACAGGCCTTCCATCTGTCCCTATCTTGAGCAACATCTATATACTCTTTTCCATCCCTACCGATTTCCTTTAAATCCATCTCAACGTTGTCCCTCCATCTTCGTCTTGGCCTTCCTACAGGTGTCTTACCATCAGGTTTCCCAACAAGAATCCTGTAAACTCCTCTTTCCTCTCCCATTCGTGCCACATGGCCTGCCCACCTAAGTCTTCTTGATTTAATTATTCTGATAATATCTGGACATGAATACAAATTATGTAGTTCTAAATTATGTAACCTTCTCCACTCACCTGTTTCCTCGTCCCTTTTAGGTCCAAAGATTTTCCTAAGGATCTTATTTTCAAATACTCTCAATTTGTGTTCCTCTTTCAATGTAAGGGACCAAGTTTCACATCCATATAACACTACAGGCAAAATTACGGTTTTGTATATTTTAACTTTTAGTTTCTTAGATATTAAACGAGAAGACAAAAGTTTATGAAGAGAGAAGTAACATCCATTTCCTGAATTAAGCCTACTTTTTATTTCCTCTTTAATATAATTTTCATTTGTTAATATTACTCCTAAGTATTTGAATTTGGAAACTAGTTCAAACGAGTTGTTATCAATAATTAGATTTTGATTATTACCTAACACTTGGTATCGGCCTGTAAGCATATATTTAGTTTTCTCTTTGTTAACTTCCAAGCCTATCTCTTTAGCAGTTTTGAAAAATATTTTAGCATTATTCTTAATAGTAATCACATCATCCCCTAGTAAGTCTACATCATCTGCATATGCTAACAACTGAGTCACACCATTTAATTTTCGTTAGTTTCTTTTACCTTCCTAACAGCATATTCTAAGGCAAAATTAAAGAGCAATGGAGATAATGCATCTCCTTGTTTTAACCCATCATGAATTGTAAATTTGTCAGACACATTGATACCCACACGAATATTACTTTCTGTTTCACTGGTGCATATTTTTATCATACTAACAAGCTTCTTAGGTATTCCAAACTCGACTAATATATTATATAATTTATCTCTTTTGACCGAATCATATGCTCTTTTGAAATCAATGAATAGCTGATGGACATTTTGATTATATTCCCACTTTTTTCCAAGTGTCTGTCTAATGTGAAAAATTTGATCTGTAGTTGATCTGTTACGTTTAAATCCACATTGATAATCACCTATAATTTCATTAGCATATGGGGTAAGTCTTGTTAAAATAATGTTAGATAATATTTTATATGTTGTTGAGAGTAGAGAAATTCCACGGTAATTATTGCAATTCATTTTATCACCTTTTTTAAACACAGGAACAATTATGGATTCTTTCCATTGTTGAGGGATTTCTTCTTTATTCCATATTAAACAAATTAATTTATGAATTTGACATATTAACGAATTTCCACCATATTTAATTAACTCAGCTGGTATTAAATCAATGCCAGGTGGTTTGTTATTCTTTAGCCTTTTAATAGCATCTTTAACTTCAGTCAAGTTAGGTTCTGGAACTAAAGGTTCTGCTGTGTGTACTTCATTTATAAATATATTTCATTCAAAGAAAACTAAAATGAGAAATATTACATTCTCACACTTGGCATGTATTGAGATTTGATGTGTTCTGAGGTTGGGAACACTGTCGATTTCTTCAGCCTGCAATTTTCGGTGGTTCAGGTACGAATGGCAGGGGAGATGTAGTATCCCCACTTTTGGGCGGATTAATACATAAAAGACTAAGATAACTGTCGTCGCGTTGTCGTGTACGTAAGTTTCTTGCAATATTTTCACTATAATGTGACGCGGATGACTGTTTCTTAACCATTTGATGTCGATTCTGGATGTTTGTGCTAAAAAGATTAGAAGAAACTAACCAGAAAGAGGTTTCTTTGAAGTTAAGACAAGATTCAGTTGACCCTTTAACTGTCCTTGAAATGTGAACGGGCTGGTTTTCGTAAGGTGTGTGCTATCAGCATCTATTGCACTCTTTCGAATTATATCGTGTATGTACACAAATGGACTGTACAGGTGAAGGTGAGACATTATTAAGCATTTTGCACACATTTGGTATAGTCTTAATAATGATGAAATAATGGAAAGTTCGTTTACATGAGCATGTGTGTGTTACCTTTCACCTGGCCCGTAAGTTTCACTACCACAAGTCTTGAGTAGTAATCGTAGTTGTTTTTCACATTGTCATTGTGCATTGTCTTAGCTTTTTCGTTGAACGTCTGTCCGTTGAACCTCCCCTTTAAATTCGTATTGTTCATTACAAGGTTGAAGAAAGGAGAGAGCTTGTTATTTTTATTGTTAATAGCAGAATTAAAGCTGCATTAGTTAGTATTCGAATTCAACCAAAAAAACAAACTGCAGGAAACAGTTTGTTTTCATGTTCTACAATTTAAACTAAAGAATAAATGGTTCCACAATTTCAAAAATTAGTTTCATGTGAGAGATCACGTCACACAAGAAGTTTACGAGTTAAATTTCACCTTAACGTTTAACGCTTTTTCTTGAATGAAATGAGTAAAATGATAATAACAAAATATAATAACTATTCATTTCAGTACACTAACTGTATAATGTGTAAAGAACTATAAAAAGCAGCTGTGCTTATCTGTTGGATCGAGTAGAACAATCTCTCCAAGGATATAATAATAATAATAAATTTGGAATATTTATTATTACTAGTAATTATAGTAACAACAGTCGTAAACATGATAATCATTGTCAGCCTTATTACGTTTATTTCTACCATTAAGGTTTGATCAGTAGCTGGACCCCCCTCTGCCTACAAAAATGTCATCGTCAATGTAAAGAGTCAGAAAGATTAAATAACATAAGTTGGTGTTTAGGAAATCTAGGTCAGCTTAACTCGAAAGGTTTGTAAATTGTTTTGGCGTTTTATCATGTACATTAATTTCAACTGAACTTCGTTAGTTAACAAGGGTCATAGTTATATAAAGATGCGAGATAAACACGCCTTTAAGGAAGCAGGCAAGTGTAATAGTGTAATGCAATCGAGCCGTTTGGAAGTAGGTGTTCTTTGTGTGCAAGGGCTCGTTGCGTAACCTTTTAGTCTTGTACATTGCTTTTCTATGTAAAAGGCAACATGCAATTGACGTACAAGAGATGAGGAAAAACGAAGGCTACATTCTGCTTCTCTACGGGACAGTAATTGCTTCATCAACTGACCTCGGCCCTGAGAAAAGCGAGTGCTGGTTTCCCCCCTTCCTTTGTTTTCTAATAGAATTCAGAAAAGACTCAGGAGCCGAATGCATCAACTCTGGTGTCTGTAAAGGATTGGTTCCTGTTTAGAAAAGGATTTAGTTTAAAATAAAAACCTTAGCAACCGTGTTGAAAATCCCTCCTACACCTTTGAAGCAAATTTCTTCCATAGAGATCCTTTCACCTCAAACACCCATGTAATCTTACATATTGCCTATAAAAGTCTTCCCCTCCTGTCGCGAGAGGAATTAGACAATAAATATGGTTCGAGCGGGAGAGAAGCAGGCTTGTTTCCACGACGGAGGGGAAATCAGGGTTGCCATCCGTTGGGGTTGGAAAGTAACCAAACCTAGTTACTTTTGTTCGTAGATTTGTCTATTTGCAATCGAATTTGTTAAGAATTAACAATTTACTGGAGAGAATGCAAATTGCAAAAAATGATCAATCATATTACTTTCTATTACAATGAACTTGTGAATTTTATGTCTGTCAGTATTCCGAAGTTAAGATTTTCACCTTCATTTTACACTGAATATTTAATATATAGTTATCGGTTTGTTTGATAATTTGAGCTTACGAATAGGTTTTTTATAGGTTGTCGTTCTCCTGAATTACATACTGTACGTACAACACAAGAATTTAGTAGTACTAGCGCAGCTTTGATGGTAGAATTAATTAGAAAAGTTTACACTTTCACTGTAAAGATTTACAAATTTTATTTATGATTCAATAGAAAATTCTACTTAAAAACAATCGAACAGATCAATCGACCTGCATGCTGCACAAAAATTGTGTATAATGAAGGGAATTGCGGCAATATAAATGAGGCGAAGATACAATAACTGTAGTGGAAGGCCATGCCCAAGTATTTTGTAAATGGAAATAATACATAGGGTGTCTACAAATGTTGTGTACAACTTCATAATCGAATAATATACTAGCCACTTAATTGCATTTGACCTTTAGTGGCACGTACACTATTAATCAACATTCCAGTTCTGTAGGAAATTCGACGTATAGCATACCCCGGTCAATTGTTGCAATGGCAATGACTCAACACGGTAGGAGAGAATAGAATTTGGTGCCATCTTCCTTCTCTAGTTTGCACACTTGTTTAATATTCACGTGCAAACCGTATCCTTTGAATTACATTAGGAATTAATAGCAACAATGATATCAATTTAGTCTCAGCTGCGTGTGTTACTAGACAAAATAGTCTTGCGACCAAAGATGTTCTATATGCATATTATCTGTTATTATTTATTTCTCTTATGAATTATTTACAATGGTTTATTGTGCAGTACGTCTATATTGAGTAAAATAGTATCACACACACTACATTAACAAAAAATGGAGAAGCAAGGTGGAGAATATTTAGGGTAAAAGTTAATTTCTTGTCCGTTTTGATTGATGATGTTTATTACTAGCTAACTATTGTATGTTCGTTCGTAATATCAATGCGTACAAACGTTATAATATGTTCGATATTTTTTTCACTAAGGACCCAAAATTTTATTGCGAGGGTTGGGGTGGGGGGTGTTTTTACATAAACTACACTACGGCACATCAACTTTCCATATATGGTGCTGCAAAATAGAAGTAGAAAAGAAATATCAATGTGTTTTGTAACAAAACCTATAAATAACGCCAAATACAAACAATTAGAAACGCCAAATACAAGTTCAGAGGAAAACAGTGATAGCTGTGTTAATTTAAAATAACTTCCATTCGTGTAGATGACAGAAATTATATAAATCTAAATTGGAAGAATTTTGAAATAAATTTCCTCACATGAAATATTAAATTGGACAGATTGAAAACATGTCAATGTCAAAAGAAAACAACAATTAGCTTTACAGTTTTTTGCAGAAAAGTTATTAAAATCAAAGATGAAGTACAGTTATTCAGTATCTCATGTATAATATGATGAAGCACCATCTAACGTTACGTAGAATAACTATCCACTCGAATAACAGGAGGTAGACAATTGAGATAATGCGTAATATTGAACTATATGATCTTGAAGAGACACTTAATTTATAAAATAATTATTTCTTACAACTGAACAACATGTACATTGGGATTCACAGGTATTGCTCGGCAAATTGTCCATGGCTATTTTCATTAATTTCTCTCTTGCATTCTACTTGTTTTTAAGGAATATATTTTTACGTATGGCTCTTTTTTCAAATTGCAACGATACTTCACACTGAATATATATTGTACGCGAAGGATGAGCAGACTAACACAATTTTTTAATTAAATTGCAAGTCCTCAGCGCTAAACTGGGTTTCATAATGTTATTATACTTACATTGCAAGAATTAAGCAACATAACTCAACTTCCAAAATATTATTTCACTTTATAACATTTGATATAAACTCCTTTTTCGATTTTTAACACAAGACATTTTTAATTCAATCTTCTTACATATATATAACAAAAACGAATCGGAATCAACAACTTAAAACAAATATCGACATTGATACAGCGTTCTTAATCTCAATAGTTCCCTGTTAATTTTATAAACTTGTACGCAATAGAAATCAAGTAAATATTAGTTACTTGTGAATGTAGAAGACAGTCACAAAATCTTGAAGCTCTCACTGGGTAAAATAAAGTGTGTGAACATGCTGATGGACAATTTGCTTGCTAATACTTATGCATCCCACTGTACACCATTGCCTCACAACATCATATCAAAAAAAGTCACAGAATATGTGCCTGTTTATATCTGGCCAACACCATTTAGCCATCTTTATACTCTTAACACAATGTAAGCGGTAGATGGCTCCGTGGGGGGAAGGGGCAGACGTTGTGAGACTCGTGCCTCCACATGTAAATCCTAGCATGCAACGAAGACATGAAGGTGCTGAATAACGAATGTGGAGATTAATGAGTGTGTGTGTGTGGGAGAGGGACAGTGAGAGTGGCTGGTAGTGAAAAGGTTAATGAAGCTCCCAGCCAGTATAGACCAGAAATGGTTGAAGTTATTCAAGCACATGTATATGATGGGACCCGAAAATCGTCTTGTGTTTGCAGCGCACATGAACCGGGAACAAGACCAAAGAAAGGGAGGAGTAGAACCTGGTAGGGAGTAAAAGGGAAACAATAAACACAGGAGGAAAGAATGGAACAAAAGATAGAGAGGCCTCGCTTATATTAGGCTCAGCCAGAAACTAGAAACGTTAAATAATGTTGATGACATTGTGCTAGGCAATACTCTCATGGACCCTTCTACAAAAGTTAGTTGACTGTCCCGCAAAAATGAAGGTATGGTGTATAGCGCACGTGACGTAGGGAAATTTTGTTCTTCTTCATCATCTTGAAATGATGTCCGATTATGTTTAAAGGTAATACCATTTTAAACCTTCCAGGTATCTCTATGTGTAGAAAGAATTTTATCCAAATAGCTCTAAATTTACGACAGACATGGTGATCACAAAATTGGCAAGTTGATCCTCTTTGCCCCCCCCCCTCCCCCCGTCTATTCCGGCTTGCTACATCACGAACTACAGCATCAAATTGTGGCGTAAGTTATGCTATAAGATTCCTGTGAGTTTTCGTTTCAAAAGATCAAAAATAAAATTGGGATAAGGCATCGAAATTGCCTGTTTTGAGTATTTAGCTCACGAATAATAACTCTCACTTCACTTCTAAATGTTAGATTTTGTTCAGGTTTGCTAAGGTTAGGTTTCACTTAGGTTTGGTTGTTATGTTATGATGTCTTCATCTTCACTAGTTTCCTAGTATATTTCAAATCCCATGCTAATGTCACTGTTTACAAACACTTTCAAGTGTAGGTTCAGTTTCAATGCAACCGATTATTGACAATAAAACAGACTTAATGGTTTTTTAAATGATTCATACAAAAGTTAGTCCTCGTTTCTTATCTTTTAACAACCAATTCAATTTTGCATAATGACGTTATGAACTAAGAAGGTCCCCCTAGCTTACAAAATTCATGTAAATAAAAAATAAAGCTTACAATAAATACTCTACTTATGGATCGTGTAACCCCTAGATTATTATTTTATGTTACATTCGAGAGACATTTACTGCCGGACAATTTGCCACCAGATAGTTTTTCAACTGAAAATTTGGTTCCGGACAATTTGCCATCGGATAATTTGCCACCGGACCATTTTCCACCGGATATTTTAACACCAGATAATTTGCCACCAGATAATTTACAATTAAGAAATATTATAGATACGAGGTGTGACTAGAAAAAACCTCGGATTGATGTTACTGTCGACAAACGACAAACGCGTCAAGGTCAAGCATTGCATGAGTGTATAACGTGATATCCTGCCTATCCACTGTGTGATTTTCCAGGATGCGCGGCGCTCAATTCCGCTGTAGCTTGTGGACGAAGTGAACCGTATGTCTGTGCTCAGTCGGAAAAATATTAAGTGTGAAAGTGAAACAGCTAATCAATGTGAAGTTCCTTATGAAACTCGGAAAATCCGCCACAGAAACTTATGGTTTGTTGAAGGAAGTATACAGAGATGAGTGTTTATCACGCACGCAAGTGTTTGAGTGGTTTCAAAGCTTTAAAGGTGGACGAGAAGTGATCGCGGACGACTCGCGTCCTGGACGGCCTTGCACGTCAAAAACGGAATCAAACATTGCAAATGTCGGTGAATTGATTCGAAAAGATCGTCGCTTGAGTATTCGAGCTATTGCAAAACAACCAATATTATTAAATTACGGTGCTGACGACCCTACGTGAGCGGGTAAGAAGACGACGATCTGATTTGTGGAAAAGCAAGTCATGGATTCATCATCAGGACAATGCTCCTATCCACACTGCATTGTCAGTCAAGGCTTTTTTGGCCAAGAATGGGATCCCAGTGTTACAACATCCACCCTATTCGCCGGATATCACTCCATGCGACTTTTTTTTCTTCCCGAAGGTCAAATCAGCACTGAAAGGAACCAGATTTACGACCGTAGAATCTGTGAAAACAAAAGCGACTGAGGTCATGAACATGGTTTCAGAAAATGATTTCCAGCAATGGAAGATTCGTATGGAGCGGTGTATCGAAAGTGCAGGGGAGTACTTTCAAGGGGATAATGTTCGTATTGTACAAAATAAGCAATAAAAGATTCTGTAGCAACAGTCCGGTTTTTTTCTAGCCACACCTAGCAGATGCAAAGAAAATTAAATACCTCAAAGTCAATTTATTCAAGGGTGATTGACACATTATATTTTGAATTCTTAATCGACTATATACAGGGTCATCGAGAATGATTGCCGTGATTTTAAACTGTTATTATAAAAGAAGTATTTAATGGATATACACGTGTGGTATCTTAAATGTTCAGAAAATTTGAATGTTTCGTGTGACTTTGTGTGACCGTGAGGCTTAAAACAGCGCATGCGCGGGAGCACCTTAAAGAGGGTCGCTGCAGCAATTCGTATCAATCCCTAAGATTATATGTTTATTTTATAAAAGCCTCTCTGAATGCTTCACGTTGGCCAGGGCATTAACTTGTTTTTCTCAGTTGTCTCAGGTAGTTTCTTCTGCCTATGGAGTCAGCGGTTTGCATAGTGGCAATTAAAAACACGATTCGGCATGGAGGAAGAGCTCCATGGCCTAGGGATATAGAGGTGAGACAAGCTGAGAGGTGACTGACTTTGGATTGGAACTGAGAAGGGAGTGGAGGTTAGGAGCAGTGGAGCAGAAGTAAGACGAGGCTCTGGTCAACCGATAGAGAAGCCAACAGAGGACTTTGTATATTTTATTCATCGTAATTATCTTCATTCATCAGATAGACAGGTAACTATCCTAACACCCAGCCATGATTCAGGTTCAAAGGTTCAGAAAACCCAACGAGTCACGATTGTCTTTTCTGGTTGATTAATTCCTAAATCTTATTTGTACCTTTCGTATTGCCAAGCGTTAACTCGTCATGCCAATAACGAGTGCTCTCATCCGAGGATGAATGATGAATAGCGTACATCACCCAACAATTAATTGCGAAGTGACTGGTTCTGATCCCATCATTCTTTAGAATGATACGAATTGCAACTGTAACTCTGGACACGATTCAAAAGACGTGGCAGGAGATTGAATACCGTCTAGACATCACCAGAGCTACAAATGGTGCCCATATGGAAGTGTACTGAGGTAACTCTAAAACTTTAAATTTTTCTGAACATTTTAAGACGCAACACGTGTATATCCATTAAATACTTCTTTTATAATAACAGTTTAAAATCCCGGCAATCATTCTCGATGACCCTGTAGTTTCAGTCGTTCCCATGCCCAACCTAACCTAACCAAATTGTTCGATAGCAAACTGTCTACTTAAATTTTTGGTGGCAAATTGTCCGTACCCCCATCAAAAACATCGACAGAAATAAAAAATTAAAAATGAAAATAGACCCAACACTAAAGGAGAATACTCGGAAGGTGGTCCGATAGATCAAATAATTACACATTACGTGCCACCTTATTGGGCCTGGTCGATTTTATTTGTCTTCCAAACTGCCAACATATTTCTGGTAACCGATCAAGTGACTCGACAACCTTGCATGGAGTCAGCGAAAACAGAATGCACCTATTCCGAGGGATGTGCAGAGAAGGGTGCTCCAGGGTGGAAGTGGAAGAGTGATGCGTTGCTAGGTAACACGAAGATGCCCAAGGGGAGATGTGAATGAAATGCGAGGGAAGGTTGTACAGGAGAGTTATTTTTTCCTCTCTTTCCTCTCCCCTCCTTCCTTTCTTCACGGAAATCGCTGTGTCAACACGGTTTGGACAAGATGTAGTCGAGGAAATCAAATCTTCTAGCCGCTCTGTGACATGTATGATACATCATTCAGAGATAATACTGATCCCCTTCCAACCCCCGGGGGAAGGTACGATTGTCGAGGAATAATAAAAAAAAATCTCCCGTCTCCACGTTGTCCGGCATAGCAACTAATAGCTTCACCTGGAGATAAATTAAACGTAAAATAAAACAACTCTCGCAGAAAGTGTCAGAAAGTTGTAGTTGATCTCGGCTCAAGTTTCAGATATGCAGGGTCCTCATAAAGTCGGAAACAAACCGGGCCGGCGTAGCAAAACGAAGTGCCGAACAAGCAAAAGGAGAATAAATGGAGCAAGAAGAAAACGTTACCGCTATCCCTGCAATATTGCCACCCTATTAAATTAGTTACTGTCATTTTGCATAGAAATGAATCTAAGCATTTCTTGCTTGCTTTGCTTGGAGTAAAATCCTTTCTGTTAGAATCATATCAAATGAATACCTGTTGCTGAGAAGTAGTTATTGTATACGATTTCTTCATGTTGGTGTAAATGATGTAGGCTACAGCCAACGACAAGGCAAATTGTCCATCGCTATTTGCATTATTTCCTATTTTACATCGTGTGTTCTTTTTAAGAAATAGAACAGATTTATTTTGATGGAAGCATATGTTACCCTATACTTATTGAGGTGTTTATCTCCATACATGATCGTCACATTATGAAAAACAGGCTGCATGATTCTTGTGATGAACAATTTGCATCTCATTACTTTTGCCGTTGGATGTACGTATTAATATGAGCTGGGCCGTTTCGAAACTCCGCAACAGCCACGCCTTTTAATGACGTCATTATGGATGCATTAGGAAACGTATAATATTCTCAGTATTGGTATAGTTGTAAAATATTAGTTTGTCTTCATGTTATATTATGTATCAAGCACATGGCATCATGTTGTTAATGCTGTTATTATATTACTTTTACTTTAGCATATTGTGCTTGAATTGGAACATAAATTTAAATGATAGGGAAGGGGGATTAAGTAAATTTAAAACTTCAGTATTTATACTGGTGTAAAGTTTCTACCTATTTGGGAATGACAGCAAATTTCAGGATGAGAAATATATATCTCACTTTCTGGGTTTGGTTGACCTTATCCACTTCCCACCCCGTGAAATGCTTGCGTTCAAAGTATTCCAATAAATGATATTAATGAAACAAAATCACACATTGTACTTGATTAATTGCAGTTCTTCGTGATATTTTAACTATACTATGGTATAGTTTTGACACAGACATATTATTATGTGATTAAGTAGGACCCAGCTAGAGATGAATTACCACCAATATGCCCGAGTTATTATGTAAGAACAAAGCAAATACATTTAACAAAAGTTGATAAAAATATGACTCATGGCTAATATTGTGCTTGTTTTTCCGGTTATATTTCCAAAACAAGAGTTAATGTCAAATTTAAACAGAAGTAAAATTGAATGCTAATTCTATTTTAACAAACATTTATTTGTTAAAATTGTACTAAAATATGATTCTCCGTTCCGAGGTTAACTTTCTTGTATTCTTGTAAACTTAGTCGTCTATTCGGATTACCCGACATCCGTGGCGGAGAGGTTAGCACAGAGCACTACGATGGGGTTCGAATCACGGCCCGCGCATGGGTATTCTTTACGAGTGTCCCTCCATCAATTTCATCATATCATCAGGGCCTCTCCGATGGCGCAGCGGTAGCGTCTTCGATAGCCGGTAGAGGCACATAGTGGTTCGGATTCCACTTTAAACTGTAGGTCCAGTCCCGATTAGCCTCACTGTGCATAAAGTGGACTTAAATACCAACTCAACTCAACTCAGCATATCATCACTCATCGTCTTCTTCGTGATGAGACAAAATCGGCAGAAATGCGCAATATAAATAAACCAATTACTAGGATTAGTAGCAGATTCGGTGCTTTCTCTCTTGGGGAATGGATAAGAGACAATAGATGGTATCCAGACGTGGTTGAAACGAAATAGTACCATCCGAAACATCATTGTTATACCTTTCGGGTACATTTTGTAAGTTAGTCCCTGTAACGTGCAATTCTTGCTTCTCTGATTCTCCACTACGTCTAGCCCTCACCTCTTGCTCCGACTACACACAAAACATTAACAACAAAATCCGTAGGGCAATTAAAACACATAAAAAAAGTACCTTAAATATCGTAGGATATAACAGCTGATAGCTATATAGACAGGCATTTTGATATTTCCTCAAATCTTAAAACAACGCCTGAATACTTTGAGATATTGTGCGGCTTATTACATATTTACCAAAAAAGGGTTAATTTTGGCCTGTAGCTGAAGAGATTCCCATCGTATTATACCTGGTCCCCCATATACGAGAGAGTAATGTCTGGACTCTTTGTAGTCATGAAAATTAACATTTCGGTGTCAAAAGAAGAACGCTGAAAGGTATGTAAGTTTCCCACCTGAATTAGCCGACTGGCATAATATGAAAAAGGCGTGAGAGTGCGAATGAAAGATAGAAATTATTATCCCCATTGGCTCACTGTTACAACTCGTACAGCGCCTTGAATAACAGTGTGGAAAACGACCCAAGAATCTGGTTCCCGAGACGGATGACAACATAGATGGCAGTGCGGCTGCTAATTTTCTTGTAAAAGTAATGCGGCTTAGTTAGTTTTTGGAATATATTGTGTAGATTTGTTTGTCTTGAAAGACGGTACGTGAATTAATGGAAACAGTTATATTTGTGGAGTGATTTGCAGTCACGAAATGGCATTAATTTGGAAAGAAAAGTAAAATAAAATTAATAAATAAATAGCATGCGTAACACTAGAAGAAACATCTAAAAGTGATTCCGGACGTCAGGTGTTGGATTGTGTACTAGAGTTTATTTTTCTATGTTATTAGAGTATAAATAGTATCCTGAATGCCGACAAACTACAAGTGTCGCTTGGAAGCGAGCAGTCGGTAATCAACCAATGCAGCCTTTCGAACCGTAGGGACAAAAGCTCTGACTGCACCGTTTCCTCAAGGAGATTTTAGACCAAAACGACACGCGACAAACGATACGAGGATTTCACACCAAAGCGACACGGGTCCTTCGATCCAAGGCAACTTTCATACCAAAGCGACACGCGATACATGTCGCTTGGAAACGAGCCAATTAAGAGCAACATTCCACATCATAGCGGCATGACGGGCAGCACAGGCCAGCGTTCGGTTGATGAAATCCTCAAGCGATAAGTGTCGCGTGCCGCTAGTCGCTTTGGTGCGCAATCTCCCTACGCAAGACACTCATTGCATCGCGCATGCGCGAACAATAAACCACGGCAACATGTTGCAAGCTATTGAGGAAATGACCCAGTGTGAACGACACTTGTCGCCTTGATCTTGATCTGTTGTTGTAACGTGCGGTTTATCGTGTCGCCTAGATCTGTTGTTCGCACATTTAGAAGCAAACGCTTGCTAATAGACTGAAGGCACCATGTCGCTTGTCACTTAGTTGGGAACTCTCCCTGTGGCGCGTCGCTTCGGTCTGAGCACCCTTCCTTTAAGGAGCTTTCCGACCGAAGTAACAAGTAGCTCGCGAATACGCCTTATGAACGTGTCGTTTGCTGTTTGGACCCTCATGCGCAATAAATGTTATTTTACAGTCTGGAAGTGTCTGTGTCACCAGTCACATCAGTGTGAACATCCCGTGTCGCTTATCCAATATAGTCCGTACTAATAAAAGAATCAAATGTCATATATTCTCTTTTCAAAATCGTCGGAACACCGTTGTTATTCTCCAATCCACTGGCGCCACCTCTATTTATATCAGGGACACCACTAAACTTACACTTTAAGGGTTCGAATTCTCATTGAAATTGATGTGAAATTTATTTTTCTTATTTTTCGTCTATTAAATACAAATGAAGATTTATTGTCAGTTTCAGATGTCTCGGTGGAATGCTCCCATAATTTTAGAAGTTAAAGAGGAGGGCAGTTAGTATTTTCTCCTATATTCACAGTGTAAGCCTATAGTTAAATTTAGAGCTATCGCGGAGGGCAATCGCCCCTCCGCCCCCCTTTAATCAGTTCATTATTAGCAATTATGTCCCTCTCAGGAATAAACCTATTTTTTCACTAGAATTATTACACGAACATCCGCTACTATGTTTCAAGAAAAATGGCGCTTCTTACTGGCTATGATAACTGATAAGCTATCTTTTATGTAATGACAACTCTACTTATCAGATGAGTTTAGTATAGTTACAAACGAAAAAAGATGGACACAGCAATCCAAAATGTCACAGTTTCAGTGGCGGCGATTGGGTTCCAAAACGGGGGGGCAAGGACAGTTTACTTCCCTTTGTATATAAGGTTTAGCATAGTGCAGGGACAAAAGTGTCAAAAAGTAGGGGGGCAACTGCCCCCAACGCCCCCCCAAATCACCGCCAGTTTGAAGTTTTATATTTACATCCATTTCAGGAAAGATAACCTTGCTTTTACCCGCTAGGGTGAGCATCTGATTCGAGAAATCTATCAGTGTTCACCTACGAGTCAATTTTTTTAAAATGCTTTCAGCATGTCATTCCATATTTTTTTAATTTGAAATATCTTCGTTCATTTACTCATGTTTATTTAGCCCGAAAAAATGAGTACGGCGGGTACTCGTGATAAACATCCCTATACAAAATAAGCGTGGTTGAATAGCAATACAAGTCCTACCCCGTGCTTATCTCCATAATATGCTGGTGATATCGAACAAAAATGAGTTGTTTCACGACGTAGCTTCAACAACAACAAAGGAGAATGTGAATTGATGTAACGGCGAGGAGGAAAAAATAATTTCATCTCTGGCCTAAATCAGGTTCAAAAACTATTATTGGCTCTTTTTTTTTTCAGTTACACTTTTTCCGCTTGTTTTTTTTTTTTTTACGTTGGTGAGAGGTATGGTATGAATAAGCTAGCTGGGCTGATAATGAGAGAGGACGAATGAGAACAGATACATTTGATGTTATCCCCACGGAGTAACTTTTAATAGGATCGTCCGTCACGGGTGATAGAAAATGCAGGGCATCGTACGTGAATGTTACAACAGTTGGGCATTTGTTAAATTGCTCCCCGCGGATCCCTCAACAGCTATTCTCATGAGAGCGGCGTACGTCATGGTGCTATCTCTCTCTCTCTCTCTCTCTCTTTTTGACAGACTAATCAGATCAGAGCTGAAAAAATACTCTAATGGAACACGTCGGTGGTGTACGTCAGGAAGAGGTGCTGTTATGGTCGTTAGGTGAGTGTGTAACACAGTCGCAGTCTGACTTGGCTGTGGTCCACCAAGGAAAGACCTCACCCCACCTTGAAGTCCATCACGCTGTACATTTCCAGTGATTGGTAGTATAGTCGACGCGCCAGCTACATTAACGACCGGCTGGCTTTGAAGCACACGCAGCGCGCCCACCAGCTGCAACAATCACATTCAACCCACAGTGTTGCCACACATCTGCTCTCCACATGTACTCTACGCCACCTTGTCCCTCCGCGCAAAAGCACCTTCCCACAGTCTTTACATTGAAGTTGCAAAGTACGGCAACAGCGTATCCGCAGTCATGTGACTGAGTCTCCACGTGGAGTAGACGAGCAGAATGACAGCTGCGCCCATTGGCTGAAGGTTGAGTGTGATTGGACGAAAACAACTTGCCCGCTGTTTATCCGCACCCACGTTCGTGGCGGCAGCTCTCTTCAGATCTTGGACGTTAACCAATTAATGCGTCATCTATAACACTAATTGTTTCTTGATGAATTATAATTGTAATTAGTTACCTTAAAAGTAAGTTGCTCTCACTGGAACAGAGTTACTTGTTTCCAATAGAAAAAACGTTATCAGCAGTTACTTCGTGTCAATTCAATTGCCTGACTAGGGTTTTAACCTGGTTGCGCGTTACACTGACCACTCCACCATCAGCTGACCATGGAATAACTACACTCTGTTCCGCGAATCTCTGGAGCAAGCGAAGGAAAACAAGCCTCTGCGCAAACAGTGACTCGAGAAGGCTCGACCAATGAATACGTGCGAGGAAACTGGATTGCGTGGAGGGGGAAGCCACTTATTACCAGCCTTTCCAGCAGCGTGTACTGCTTCGCTCCAATCACACTGACTCCCTTTATCTACCGTTATGCGCGGCTTTGCTCCAGAGATTCCCGAGATAGATTATAGTAACCAAACACTGTCGTAACAGTGACGTCGTTGCTGGATAGACAAGTATGGGCTCTGGCCCACAGTGAATTAGTCTTAACTCGCGCTCACTCGAGTCACGCTATCGGTCGCGGGTGAGCACGCCTCTCACTCTTGCTTTTCAGGCATGTTTCACCGTATTTTAATTTTTTAAAATTTATTTTTTGTACTTGTAATGATCTGTTTATTATAATCCTTCTTATTCATTACATATTTGTTTCAAAATGTTTATTTGTTTTCAAACAGCGTAGAATACACCATTGAAGCCAACAAGCTTCAAACAAAAAGCGCATGTTCCTCTGAGGTAGTTCCATCTGATCTCCAGAAATCTGATATGATATAAAACCATTGCGACACTTATCGAATTTTCTATTCACAAGAACATATACGTACAAAAACTCACTTGCAACAGGTTAGACCTATTGACTAAATAATGCACAAATGTAAATAAAAAATATATATAACGTAATCAGTTACGTATGATCTCTGCACTGACTCTGACAACACTATTTCCACAACAATGGTCTCTCTTATAATACCGTTTACGTCAGCTCATAAAAATGTGATCAGGTCGCTTGTGAAACTCTAAAAGTCAGCTAGAGAGCACAGCAGGCCAATATTTTAAATACTGTTAAAATGGCAGTTCATTAAAATTTAAAGTGAACCCCGCCCTTACCCGCGACCGATCGCGGGTTAAACCAGTCAAAATAATAGCTTGCATGAGAAATTTGCAGAATTACTTAGGAATTGATGAAGGAACACACAAACACCCATGCCCAGGCTATGACTCTAACCCAGGACACCTGACGTCGTAGCGCGCTGTTCTACACACTCCGCCGCAGAGGCCGACTTCACGATTAGTCAAAAGTGGCAGAAAAGTGAAGTAAAATAACCAAAATGAATCCAAATCAATTGTCCACCCCTACAAAGATAAACTTGATGTTCAGAACTCATTACAAATTTTATAATACCATGATGATTGGGGAGCGTTACACATAAGAGTTAAGCCTTTCATATTAGAATTTATGTTATCAAGTCCTCAGATAATAAATATAACATCCCAGAATGCTAAATTCCACTTTCGAAATACTCTTTCTCGCCATTCTCCTCTGTCCATTTTTTCTCCAGCTCCATTGTTCCTTATATGACCTCATCTCGATCTCAGGTTTCAGTTTTCGCGAGGGCAATCTCCCCCTCCCGTCTCTTCAACTTCCATTCCACGGCTGATAGGAAGTCCTTTTGTCGAGCGCCGCTGACGGCAGTTTTATGAACCATTTGCATAGTTCAACGGAGAACGTGACAATGTCCCTGTGTCGTACACGAGGCATTTCCAGGGTTACTGTCGTAAGAGGGCTAACATTTAAGGGCGGTGATTTTCCCGAATTAAGCGCTCCCCGGTTTCTGTTCTGTCAGATTTTTAAGTCGATATTTCTCTAACTTTTCTGTGATGTTATGGACAACATTTTCTCTTATTTGTGCATTCGTACTCTTTAGATTTCATATTAAAATCTGATTCGATACTACATTATAATTCTGCAAATATTATTACAATATAACCTGATATCTTTGCAAATGCATATGTGCTCTAAAATTACCAAAGTATGACCGAAAAACTAAAAATATGAATATAGCCCCAAAAATTTATCAAAATATAACCTAAGAACTGAAAATTTGAATATTTCCCCTAAAATTACCAAAGTATTCCCTGAAACTCGAAAATATGATTTTATGTCCTAAATTGATAAAGTATAAACCTCAAAGTGGACATGTCCTTCCCGGACTTATAAACAGACTGTTGAAGTACACCATCCCGCCTGACAGATATTAATCTTGTTGCGGGAAGTTGAGAGATTAATGGAAGTGCATGAGAGAAAAATTGTGCTGTTACTGTGATTTTTTGTGAGTTTCGTTATGATGTACAACTTTGGTTCTTTTTAAATTGCATAATCAAGATAAATAGATTCTGAATTCATATGTTAAAACGTAAGTTCTGTGTTTTTGTTTCTATTTACTGAAAATCTTAATGTTTTCCCGTGCCCTGGGAGGTATCATGCGTATACCAATATACAGTCTCATGTTGCTCATTCTCAATTTGTATTGAGATAAATATATTCTAATGGCTATTAATATCCTATGGTTGAACCTGGCACGACCGTGTCAAATTGATAATAAAATGAAAAATATTTCTAAAAATTTACAAACTCTGCCTTTTATTAAGCATTTTAAGGAATCCTGGGTTCCATACCTGGTGGAGGTACACAGTGGTTCGGATACCACTTGAAAGTGCGGATTCAGGCCCGATTAGCCTACCTGCTCAAAAAGTAGGCTTGAAATAACAAAACTTCAATTTGAAAAAATCGACCCCCCACCCCGGTTTGGCAGTGCCTTCAAAAAGCCTTCAATATCACATTAATAACGCACATTTGTGGATCCGAGACAGATAAAGTTTTGTCAGAAAGAAAAGGTCAGATGAAAAACTATTTTCTTCTCGCGGTAAGTGTAAAGTTCGTGACCGTGACGAAACTCACATAATAATGACAATTGCTGTAGCATGTAGATGACAATGTGAGTGTACTATTTTTGGGTCATGTTAGTAATGTAAATGTTACCTTCGGTCTGAAATCGACATCGTGTGAAAAGGTTTTGGGGCACCACTGAATGGGGTCGAAATTTGATACAATTTAATTTCACACAAATCGAAGCATGTTTTAGATACTGTAATTCACTCTATCCACTTAAAGTAAAATAGCTAACCTAACGGAGAGTGTATAGTCGAGGGCAAAAATATATTTCTGGTAAACTCCAAGCTACAGTCACAGGCAATGAAAATTGGTTACGTTACGTTCCCCATGCAATCTCGCTGACAGGCTTCTGGCAGGGAGTGGAAAGATTTCAAGGGATGTCGACGATATACATCTTACCCCTCGGCCAAGCGGTTGAGTGTAGACACCCGGCGACAGAGCACGGAGTCCTGAGTTCGACAGCCCAAGGTCTTCTTGCCCGTGGCAGGCGACGAAGCACAAGCTGGTCTTGGACAGATAGCCCTTGATTTTTTGGATTGATTGGATTGAGTTGGTGTTTTAAGTCCACTTTATGCACAGAAAGGCTAATTGGGACTGGACCCACAGTTTAAAGTGGGATCCGAACCACTATGTGCCTCCACCTGGTATCGAACCCGGGACCCCTTGTTTACAAGGCGATGACGCTACCACTGCGCCATCGGAGAGGCCCTAGATAGCCCTTGAGAAGGCTATTCGAGTGGCGGCTGGCCTACGGCTGTGACTTGCAAACCGTGGTACTGAGGCTGGTCAACTCGCATATGAACTGTGCGGTTGCCTTTGGGGAAAGCTACGTCTCGGAGTCCCGAGCCGAGCTTGAGACCTGAGAGAGTGAGTTGATCTACGCCTGGTAGCTGGTAACTTTCGTGAGGTGCTCCTGAATTCTCAAATTTGACTGACTCCCGAATTCTGGTGCCTATCTCTTTTAAGCTGCATGCTCGGCTCTTCCGTATTTGCCAGCCGATGACGGGTTTCTTTCAACGAAGTATACAGTCTCCTGACGTCATGTGCTTCCGCTATTTGTGGAATGTTACCTTGTGTTGTAAATTGTCGCTTGACCGAGCACCGATGTCTGGAGAGAGATTTTACCTTTTTGCAGAGTCTCCCTTGAATCGTTCCACAATATACACTATATACCAAAACGTAATTGGGCACCTATGATGGTGGTTAATTTAGTATCTAATTTGAATCAATTAGTATCATTTAGTGGGACCACTGGTGGTTGTTCGTGGCACAATGAATACAATACTAGGCAATGAAATGCTCCCAACCTTGTAGCGTTTTAACGGAATGGACCCCTGTCACTTCCAGGATGACAATGTTAGGTGGCATGTTTCGGAGGCTACTATGCAGTGGTATGCCGACAACAATGTTCACCGATTGGTCTGGCTTGCACAGAGTCCTTATCTCAATCCCATAGAACACCTTTGGGAGGCATTGGACTGGCGGGTGAGGTCTTGGGAGATGCGGCCAAATTCCATTGTCCAACTGAGTGAGATCTTGCAAGAGGAATGGCGACACATTCCAATGGACGTCCTCCACAAACTAGTCGAGAGCATGCCTGACAGAGTGGCTGCTGTTATAGCAGCAAGAGGTGTCTCCACGAGGTTCTAACAGGGTTCGCACCACCAGACAACCATTTTGTACACGTGCCAAATTACTTTTTGGTAGATAGTGTATATACACTCCTCACAAAAAGTTTGGAATATTGTTATATTAGACAATAGGTGATAGACACGGGCATGGAATGCAACAATACATGATACCTGTCGGTTGGACGTTCTCGTCCTTTCGTCAACATATTCCACCGTGCATATCACCTATTGCCTAACATAATAATGTTGCAAACTTGTTGTGCCTAATATAACAATATCCCAAACTTTTTGCGAGGAGTGTATATATATATATATATATATATTACATCATATCTCATTTTGCATTCTCCCTTCTTACCTTCACACACACACAGACACACACATACATGTTCACATAATTGTATCAGAAAATCTAACCGTGCACACGGTTTCAGAACGTGTGGAGACCTTCATTAAGGAATATGTGATTTTGGCATTAAAAATTTCACTCGTCTCTCAAATTTTTTGTAACTGTCCTTGCAAATCAAATTCCCGTGTTGTTCTAAGGAACGAAAAGCAAACTTTTCCGAAGACCCCAAGGGACAGTTGGACTTTCGGAGCCACGTCGGTTTTCATGTTCTTTTCTTCTTTCTCTTTCTCTATTCAATGCGGAAAATTTAAGAGTTGGAAAAAGGGGGGGCTGTGGGGGTTAGATCAAGAGGAAACAGAAGGGTCTGTTTGTCTGCATCAGATGTCCGGCCAATTTCCGGCCAATCAAACTGACCATCACGTTCCTTGAGCTAAACGAATGGTCGGCTCGTGGATTGTTTACAAAATGTCCTAAACTAACGTTGGGATGCACCGTACGCGGGAGGGAAAAATTCGGGACATTCTGAAACGTTCCCAGCATTAAATAACAGTATAATTTCTTTTTGAGCTTAGCTTCCCTTAGCTGTGTTCATTTTGCAATGGCTTAGCCCGAAGCTTATGCTCGTTCAGTCAGAGGAAAAATCGGGTTAAGGTTTAACTCTGGGCGACATAATGTTGAAGTAACTAGAACATAATACATCAAAATTCGCAGTAAAATCAATAGAATAACATGTCAAAAGTCAACAAAAATCTACATTTGGAGAGTCCAGAAACATCGTCCAAAATTCCAGGAAAACTTGAAAAAATCAGTAACTCGAACACGATGTATTTTATGGGAAAAGGAAGAGAAAAAAGTAGCTAAGAGATATCCACCCTCCTCTACAATAAGGCCAATTGGAAATAATTAACCTATCTGAGCATAAAGTAGGCTCTGATTTTTAGAAACTAGCCATTTGGTACGATACAGACTATTACGACGATGAGGATGAATGATGATAAGGTAAAATTGATGAAGTCACAATGCCACGATGCCAGGGGTCTTGGGTTCGAATTCCGGCCTCGTCATCGGTTCATTATTTTGCAACAGTTGAGTAAATGCATCAAAATCAGGGAATTTTAAGAAGGAAAATATAATTTTTGGACATTGTTTTAAGACTCTACAACCAAAAAGAGCATCATCATACAGCATCATATTATTTTGTTCATTCGCACACTACGGTGTCGTGACGTAGCCCAGTTTATCAATCCATAATACACAATTGATAAGACTTGTTATTTTACGAGAAATTACGATTGTTTGATTTGGCTTATTTTACTCCGCTTTTCTGTCACTTTTGGCTAATTGCGCAGATGAGGATGAAATAGATGGAGCAACACTCACAAAGAACACCCATACCCAGGCCAGGATTCGAACCCGGGACCCCTAGCGTTGTAGCGCGCTGTTCGCCACGTAGGTCGACATGAGAAATAACCAGACAAGACTTGTCTCCTTACCACCATCATTATCTTTAGTGTCAGGATATTCTGTCAATTTTCGATATTTTATTATGTTTTCTACATTGTGAGTTAATCACGGTGAGGATCTGGCCTCACGATAGTGTAATGGTAATGTCGTCGCCTTGTAATCAAAGGGTCCCAGGTTAGAGACCCGGTGGATTCACATAGTGGTTTCGATCCCACATTAAACTGTAAGTCCAGTCCCAATTAGCATATCTGTGTCTAAAAGTGGACTTAGAATTAAATTTTACCCTTTTAGCACTGGTGTTGTTTGTGAACAACATCATGTTTAATATTTTTTTTCGGGGTAGAATATAATTATATTGTAATTGGATCGTTTCAAAATAACACTTGGTACGAGCTCTTTCTTTTTATGGATTTAACCTCAGTGGTAGCATATTTTGACGATTTTTTTTGTTGATTTTATAGCGTTTGACGACTTTTCAGTGCAATTTTCACCGCATCTCATTTTTTTCCCACTCACACTTGGTACGAATGCCACGATCTTACGTGATATAACTTAACCTATCCTTTTTTCTTACTTATTGTTTCAAAATAATACTTTGAAGGTATTTTTTTTTTATCAATTGAATATCACTTTTTGACATATTTTGACAATTTTTTGTCGATGTTTTAGCGTTTTAGTACAATTTTCAATGCAATCAAACAGATTTTTCCTAAGTCTTACCGTTTCCAAGATAATCCCACTTCCGGTCCCTAACCTAACCTAACCTAACCTAACCTAACCTAACCTACCTAACCTAACCTACCTAACCTAACCTACCTAAGCTAACCTAACCTAACCTACCTAACCTAACCTAACCTAACCTAACCTACCTAACCTAACCTAACCTACCTAACCTAAGCTAAGCTAACCTAACCTAACCTAACCTACCTAACCTAACCTAACCTAACCTACCTAACCTACCTAACCTAACCTACCTAACCTAACCTACCTAACCTAACCTAACCTAACCTAACCTACCTAACCTAACCTAAAGCAAGGAGCTGGCAACACTGCTTGAGGCTTGCCTTAATTAATTGCATAAAGCAATTTGCCAACCTACTGGTACTTTTGCCATAGCTTTTTACAAAAAAAAAAGAGAGGAGAGAGGGAAGAGTTAAACAACCGACAATGCTGCTAATATTTACCTACAGCTTTTTTTTACTTGGCAAGGGTTTAGCCAATTTATACACTGGTGCAACATACACACACTGGGCAATAGAGCCGGCAACAAATATATACTGCCGTAAAAGAGAGAGAGATGGATGGATGGCAACACAGTATGTGTGTGCGTGTGTGTGTATTATTAACTAGAGTGTGTTGGCAACCCATCTACAACTAAAAAAAAAAGATAGAGATACCAACATTGCCGTAAGATAAAGAAAGAGAGACCTATCGCGAGCTTTGTAAACCTCTCGCGAACGATGTGCCACACACACACATATGCGCGTGCGTGCCTCTCATTAATTTTTCCGTATTGTGACGCAAGCAAACAAATAATAATTGTTGTTTTTTTTTTTAGGATTCCTGGCCCCTATAACCTCGCCAGGAGTGCGTGGTGCCCAACCCAGTTCTAATGGCCATGGCTATCAAAGCCATACCTCTGTAGAGTTTCACGTGCTTTTTTTTGTTCTATGGGACACCTCTGTTTGTCAAAAATTCGAGATATTAGCAATTTAACGCAGGACTTGGAAAAAAAAAAATCGGAAAATTTTTGGTTCCATGACGACCTATGTTTATTTTGGTATGGGAGGACAGAGGACACCGAGACTCGACCGATACACTAAACCCGACCTCTCTACGACTATTCGTTCAAAAGTTACGATTGATCAAAGTTTTGGAGGTGGGTGGGCTAACTTCTTACCCCTTGACCCCAGGACCACCAAAACTTGGTATACGTATTCTACACCTCCAAAATCGACAGGGGGCATCTAACGATGCCGTATGGGGGTGTTTTTCGATATATTTTTTCGATAACTCTTACCATTTTCGAGATATTTGCAATTTAAGATTTTTTTTAACGCTGGACTTAGAAAATTTTCGGAACATTTTTTTTGTTCCATGTCGACCTATGTTTATTTTGGTATGGGAGGACAGAGGACACCGAGACTCGACCGACACACTAAACCCGACCTCTCTACTCGTACTCTACGTCACCAAAAAAAAAGGTTAAAGGTTCCAAATAACAATAGTTAGAGTTTCTCCAATCTAGTAAAGTGGATTGGTTGAAATATCCAAGGCGTATTTTGCATTTTGTTTTTTTCAAATATGAACACGTTAAAACTGAACTGTCTCGGATTTTTGAGTTTTGTATTCACCCTGAGAAAATTCCATATAAAATAACATACCTGAAAATTGTATTCACAGTAGATTGATTTTTTTTGAGTTTTGTAATCACCTCAAGAAATTCTATATAAAATAACATACCTGAAAATTGTATTCACAGTAGATTGAATTCTTGAGTTTTTTTGTATTCGCACACAAGAAATTCTATATAAATAACATACCTGAAATTCTATTTACAGTAGATTGAATTTTTGAGTTTTGTAATCACTCCAAGAAATTCTATATAAAATAACATACCTGAAAATTGTATCGCTATATACTAGACTTTTTGATTTCTGTGATTTTGGAGAAAGCAATGGCATCCACCACCAGTTTCAATCATAAAAATGATAAAACTGAATGTGTTACTTGCGAAAAATTAATATCTAAAACTAATATTAGCAAGCACAGGGCAAGATGTAGCGAAACAGCTTCGATAATTAATCGTTCGTTACCTTCTAAGCCTTGTGCTCGATGCGGAAAGATGATCAGCATTGCACATTTAAGTAAACACCTCAAAATTTGCAAACCATCGACCGGACAAGCATCGAAAAGGAAAATCGATAATGCAGATACGGAAGCTTCCACTTCCAAGCAAATTAAATTATCTAATGAACGCAAACCAATTAGATCTGCATTCAACGACCAACTCCAGGATTTTTCAATTAAGTCAGAAGCAGGTCGTGACATCCTTAGTTTCTTGGACGAAACGAAAACATCTGTACTAAATATTTTAAAAGATAAACTTGAAAACAACTCTATAAAAGTATACGTTGTTCTGTTTTCTGAATACGAGAAAGTTGATGGCACAACGAGTATTTTTTATCATCGTACAAAAAACCAGACACTTTATTTTGCTGACGTCGAAAATTTGGACAACTTCTATTATAAAGTTTCCAACGAGCTGGTTAAGAAACACGACGATTTCGAGGCTAAAGGGTCGGGATGGTCTCTGTGTGGAAGTCCTCACACGTTAACTGTTTACGTGAACCGATTCTCGCCTCTTTGCGCTTCCAGCTACGTTCCTCTTCCACCGAACATTCAACACAAGAGGGCTGTGTTAAATATACAGAACAGCGATAACAAGTGTTTCCTTTGGTGTGTGTTGGCTGCACTGCATCCTGTTCATTGCAAAAATAATCCACAGTGGGTTGGACATTACAAACAATACGAGTCCGACTTTCAAAGTGTAATGTCTGACATCGAATACCCGGTGACATTGTCGGATATAACAAAGTTCGAAAATCGTGCAGGAAAACGTATCGCTATTAATGTATATTCCTTCACGTCAGATAAATATCTCGTGCATCCCGTCAGGATAAGCGATATCGACGATGACGATGCTCGTGTGATTAATCTTCTTCTAATTTCAAACGAGGATGTTCATCACTACACGCTAATTCGTTCTCTATCACGTTTGGTCAGAAGTCAAACTACCAAGTATGAACATTGCATCGAAGTTTGCCCGAGATGCCTAACCACGTTCGACGATCGTGACCGACGTGATCATCAAAATCTTCATAGTCGTCAAATTGCTATCGAGAAACTTGCCGAACATAAAATTTATTGCGGTGACAACAGACCGGCTAGAATGTTGATGCCCGAAACGAACGAAGTCGAAGAATTCAAAATGCACAAGGCATTGTTGGAACATCCGGCCATCATCGTCGCTGATTTCGAGGCGTTCCTCAAACCACTCTCGTACTGCGAACCGGATCCCGAACTTTCCTCCACAACGCCGTACCAGCTTCATCAACCTAATAGTTTCGGCTATGTTGTTGTGCGACGTGATAAAATAAATGAAGCATATATATACCGCGGGCCAAATGTAATCGAACACTTCCTGGAAAAAATGGTGGAGGAGGTTGAGGTAATTGGTAGCGTACTGCTTACATCAAAACCGATGGCACCTTTAACTGAAAATGAACTTCAAAATTACAATTCCACTGAGGTGTGTCCTGTATGTGATCAAAGTTTCACTGATGAGAACAAGAAAATATTCCACCACGATCATTTCAGCGGAAACTACATAGGTGGAATTTGCAACACGTGCAATCTTAAAATCCAGAAACCTAAATTCATCCCCATATTCTTTCACAACGGAAGCGGATATGATTTTCACCACCTGGTGAGACATCTTGGCTACGATCCGAAACGTATAGGTGTCTTGGCCGAGAATGAAGAACGCTACATTAGTCTCAGCAAGCAAGTGTCGATTCCGGGAACGAAAAATACAATCGAGATGCGCTTCCTGGATTCGTATAGATTTCTCTCTGCAAGTCTGGATGCTTTAGCGAACAAACTCACCGACGATCAATTTAAAATAACTAGAGCTAGTGTTCCCAACATAGACATAGAACTCGTTAGACGTAAAGGGGTTTATCCTTACGAATATGTTAGTGATGGTTCTAAATTTAACGACGACGCTCTCCCACCTCCAAGAGAATTTTACAGCAGACTCAGAGAGAAAGGAATCACGGACGAAGAATACCAACACGCGCAACTCATGTGGGAGAAATTAGAATGTAGGACGCTCGGAGACTACCACGACGCATACTTAAAATTAGACGTGACGATACTCGCGGATGTTTTTCAAGCGTTCAGGAAAACGGCAACGAATATTTATAAATTAGATCCAGCGTATTTCTACAGTCTACCGGGATTAGCGTGGTCGGCAATGTTATTCCAGACAAAGGTCAAGCTGGAACTGATATCGGACGTTGACATGTTGCTATTTATCGAAAGAGGGATACGAGGTGGAATGGTGCAATGCGTACAGAGACATGCAAAAGCTAATAACGTACACATGAAAGAAGATTACGATTCAAATCGAGCATCGAATTACATCTTCTACGCCGACGTTAATAATCTCTACGGACATGCCATGGTTCAGAAACTTCCTTACGGGGGATTCGAATGGTTAGATCCTACTTCGATAGACATTATTCATTTCGACGATAGCGAGTGTGGTTTCTTCGCAGAGGTAGATCTCCAATTCTCCGACCACCTGCACGACACGTTTTCGGATTTGCCTCCGACTCCCCAAATCAAATGTCCACCCGACTCGGTTCAAGACAAGCTTTTGTTAACATTGGACCCTAAACAGAGATACGTCGTCCACTACAAGAATCTCCGGTTTTTGATTGGGAAGGGTGTTCAGATAGTAAATGTTAGAAGAATACTAAAGTTTAAACATTCCACGTGGTTAAGACCTTACATAGAAACTAACACACGACATAGAACAGCTGCCACTTCCGATTTAGACAAGGACTTCTTTAAATTAATGAACAATGCGGTGTACGGAAAGACCATGGAGAATGTTAGAAAGCACGTAGACGTGAAATTAATTTCCGATAAGAATAAATGTCGGAAGTGGATAGCCGATCCTAGATTCAAGTCGAGAAAAATTTACAACGAGAATTGGCACTTTTCAATCTAGATATAAAATTGATGAAATTCAGAAAACCAATTTACGTTGGCGCAACGGTTCTCGACTTGTCGAAACTTTACATGTTCGAATTTCATTACGACGTGATGAAACCCTTCTACAATGATAAAATATCACTTTTGTACACGGACACCGACAGCTTTATTTACAGCATACAAACACCTAACCTATACGAAGACATAAAAAATCCTTCCATGCTTGAGTATTTTGATACTTCTGCGTATCCTCAACCCAACAGATTTGGAATTCCATCTCGTAACAAAAAAGTCCTAGGTAAACTGAAAGATGAATGTAACGGTGATATTATTGTCGAGTTCGCGGGTTTGCGTTCGAAGATGTATGCCATGAGAACAGAGAGTAGCATCACGAAGAAAGCAAAAGGTGTGGGCAAGAATACGGTGGAGAACAAACTCACCTTCCACGATTACATCGATTGCCTTTACTCACAATCGACGATACTAAGTATAGAGCAAAGAATCCAAAGTGTAGACCACGTGATTACAACAAACAAAGTTAGGAAAGTAGCATTAGATCCGCATGACGATAAAAGATGTATTTTGTCTTGTGGAATCCACACGTTGCCTTGGGGACACTATCGTTTAGAAATTAGTAAACATTGTAGGCAATGCAATTGAAAAAGGACAATGAATCTCTTTGGTTTCCGAAAGCAAACAATGGAGACTGTACACCGCACGGCAGATCATGAATTTCTACCTTCCATGTTATCTAAACTCAATGGGCTGTTGATCAATCAATTTTCGGAACGCTGCTCTTCTTGCTGGAACAGTGACGATTTCGGATTCGCGACGATCGACATGACGAGGAAACCCAACGACGGAAAATACAGAAACAAAATCAACGACTTTCTAAACGTTGCAACGTTGTGAGAAACGTTTCTCACAACGTTGCAACGTTTAGAAAGTCGTTGATTTTGTTTCTGTATTTTCCGTCGTTGGGTTTCCTCGTCATGTCGATCGTCGCGAATCCGAAATCGTCACTGTTCCAGCAAGAAGAGCAGCGTTCCGAAAATTGATTGATCAACAGCCCATTGAGTTTAGATAACATGGAAGGTAGAAATTCATGATCTGCCGTGCGGTGTACAGTCTCCATTGTTTGCTTTCGGAAACCAAAGAGATTCATTGTCCTTTTTCAATTGCATTGCCTACAATGTTTACTAATTTCTAAACGATAGTGTCCCCAAGGCAACGTGTGGATTCCACAAGACAAAATACATCTTTTATCGTCATGCGGATCTAATGCTACTTTCCTAACTTTGTTTGTTGTAATCACGTGGTCTACACTTTGGATTCTTTGCTCTATACTTAGTATCGTCGATTGTGAGTAAAGGCAATCGATGTAATCGTGGAAGGTGAGTTTGTTCTCCACCGTATTCTTGCCCACACCTTTTGCTTTCTTCGTGATGCTACTCTCTGTTCTCATGGCATACATCTTCGAACGCAAACCCGCGAACTCGACAATAATATCACCGTTACATTCATCTTTCAGTTTACCTAGGACTTTTTTGTTACGAGATGGAATTCCAAATCTGTTGGGTTGAGGATACGCAGAAGTATCAAAATACTCAAGCATGGAAGGATTTTTTATGTCTTCGTATAGGTTAGGTGTTTGTATGCTGTAAATAAAGCTGTCGGTGTCCGTGTACAAAAGTGATATTTTATCATTGTAGAAGGGTTTCATCACGTCGTAATGAAATTCGAACATGTAAAGTTTCGACAAGTCGAGAACCGTTGCGCCAACGTAAATTGGTTTTCTGAATTTCATCAATTTTATATCTAGATTGAAAAGTGCCAAATTCTCGTTGTAAATTTTTCTCGACTTGAATCTAGGATCGGCTATCCACTTCCGACATTTATTCTTATCGGAAATTAATTTCACGTCTACGTGCTTTCTAACATTCTCCATGGTCTTTCCGTACACCGCATTGTTCATTAATTTAAAGAAGTCCTTGTCTAAATCGGAAGTGGCAGCTGTTCTATGTCGTGTGTTAGTTTCTATGTAAGGTCTTAACCACGTGGAATGTTTAAACTTTAGTATTCTTCTAACATTTACTATCTGAACACCCTTCCCAATCAAAAACCGGAGATTCTTGTAGTGGACGACGTATCTCTGTTTAGGGTCCAATGTTAACAAAAGCTTGTCTTGAACCGAGTCGGGTGGACATTTGATTTGGGGAGTCGGAGGCAAATCCGAAAACGTGTCGTGCAGGTGGTCGGAGAATTGGAGATCTACCTCTGCGAAGAAACCACACTCGCTATCGTCGAAATGAATAATGTCTATCGAAGTAGGATCTAACCATTCGAATCCCCCGTAAGGAAGTTTCTGAACCATGGCATGTCCGTAGAGATTATTAACGTCGGCGTAGAAGATGTAATTCGATGCTCGATTTGAATCGTAATCTTCTTTCATGTGTACGTTATTAGCTTTTGCATGTCTCTGTACGCATTGCACCATTCCACCTCGTATCCCTCTTTCGATAAATAGCAACATGTCAACGTCCGATATCAGTTCCAGCTTGACCTTTGTCTGGAATAACATTGCCGACCACGCTAATCCCGGTAGACTGTAGAAATACGCTGGATCTAATTTATAAATATTCGTTGCCGTTTTCCTGAACGCTTGAAAAACATCCGCGAGTATCGTCACGTCTAATTTTAAGTATGCGTCGTGGTAGTCTCCGAGCGTCCTACATTCTAATTTCTCCCACATGAGTTGCGCGTGTTGGTATTCTTCGTCCGTGATTCCTTTCTCTCTGAGTCTGCTGTAAAATTCTCTTGGAGGTGGGAGAGCGTCGTCGTTAAATTTAGAACCATCACTAACATATTCGTAAGGATAAACCCCTTTACGTCTAACGAGTTCTATGTCTATGTTGGGAACACTAGCTCTAGTTATTTTAAATTGATCGTCGGTGAGTTTGTTCGCTAAAGCATCCAGACTTGCAGAGAGAAATCTATACGAATCCAGGAAGCGCATCTCGATTGTATTTTTCGTTCCCGGAATCGACACTTGCTTGCTGAGACTAATGTAGCGTTCTTCATTCTCGGCCAAGACACCTATACGTTTCGGATCGTAGCCAAGATGTCTCACCAGGTGGTGAAAATCATATCCGCTTCCGTTGTGAAAGAATATGGGGATGAATTTAGGTTTCTGGATTTTAAGATTGCACGTGTTGCAAATTCCACCTATGTAGTTTCCGCTGAAATGATCGTGGTGGAATATTTTCTTGTTCTCATCAGTGAAACTTTGATCACATACAGGACACACCTCAGTGGAATTGTAATTTTGAAGTTCATTTTCAGTTAAAGGTGCCATCGGTTTTGATGTAAGCAGTACGCTACCAATTACCTCAACCTCCTCCACCATTTTTTCCAGGAAGTGTTCGATTACATTTGGCCCGCGGTATATATATGCTTCATTTATTTTATCACGTCGCACAACAACATAGCCGAAACTATTAGGTTGATGAAGCTGGTACGGCGTTGTGGAGGAAAGTTCGGGATCCGGTTCGCAGTACGAGAGTGGTTTGAGGAACGCCTCGAAATCAGCGACGATGATGGCCGGATGTTCCAACAATGCCTTGTGCATTTTGAATTCTTCGACTTCGTTCGTTTCGGGCATCAACATTCTAGCCGGTCTGTTGTCACCGCAATAAATTTTATGTTCGGCAAGTTTCTCGATAGCAATTTGACGACTATGAAGATTTTGATGATCACGTCGGTCACGATCGTCGAACGTGGTTAGGCATCTCGGGCAAACTTCGATGCAATGTTCATACTTGGTAGTTTGACTTCTGACCAAACGTGATAGAGAACGAATTAGCGTGTAGTGATGAACATCCTCGTTTGAAATTAGAAGAAGATTAATCACACGAGCATCGTCATCGTCGATATCGCTTATCCTGACGGGATGCACGAGATATTTATCTGACGTGAAGGAATATACATTAATAGCGATACGTTTTCCTGCACGATTTTCGAACTTTGTTATATCCGACAATGTCACCGGGTATTCGATGTCAGACATTACACTTTGAAAGTCGGACTCGTATTGTTTGTAATGTCCAACCCACTGTGGATTATTTTTGCAATGAACAGGATGCAGTGCAGCCAACACACACCAAAGGAAACACTTGTTATCGCTGTTCTGTATATTTAACACAGCCCTCTTGTGTTGAATGTTCGGTGGAAGAGGAACGTAGCTGGAAGCGCAAAGAGGCGAGAATCGGTTCACGTAAACAGTTAACGTGTGAGGACTTCCACACAGAGACCATCCCGACCCTTTAGCCTCGAAATCGTCGTGTTTCTTAACCAGCTCGTTGGAAACTTTATAATAGAAGTTGTCCAAATTTTCGACGTCAGCAAAATAAAGTGTCTGGTTTTTTGTACGATGATAAAAAATACTCGTTGTGCCATCAACTTTCTCGTATTCAGAAAACAGAACAACGTATACTTTTATAGAGTTGTTTTCAAGTTTATCTTTTAAAATATTTAGTACAGATGTTTTCGTTTCGTCCAAGAAACTAAGGATGTCACGACCTGCTTCTGACTTAATTGAAAAATCCTGGAGTTGGTCGTTGAATGCAGATCTAATTGGTTTGCGTTCATTAGATAATTTAATTTGCTTGGAAGTGGAAGCTTCCGTATCTGCATTATCGATTTTCCTTTTCGATGCTTGTCCGGTCGATGGTTTGCAAATTTTGAGGTGTTTACTTAAATGTGCAATGCTGATCATCTTTCCGCATCGAGCACAAGGCTTAGAAGGTAACGAACGATTAATTATCGAAGCTGTTTCGCTACATCTTGCCCTGTGCTTGCTAATATTAGTTTTAGATATTAATTTTTCGCAAGTAACACATTCAGTTTTATCATTTTTATGATTGAAACTGGTGGTGGATGCCATTGCTTTCTCCAAAATCACAGAAATCAAAAAGTCTAGTATATAGCGATACAATTTTCAGGTATGTTATTTTATATAGAATTTCTTGGAGTGATTACAAAACTCAAAAATTCAATCTACTGTAAATAGAATTTCAGGTATGTTATTTATATAGAATTTCTTGTGTGCGAATACAAAAAAACTCAAGAATTCAATCTACTGTGAATACAATTTTCAGGTATGTTATTTTATATAGAATTTCTTGAGGTGATTACAAAACTCAAAAAAAATCAATCTACTGTGAATACAATTTTCAGGTATGTTATTTTATATGGAATTTTCTCAGGGTGAATACAAAACTCAAAAATCCGAGACAGTTCAGTTTTAACGTGTTCATATTTGAAAAAAACAAAATGCAAAATACGCCTTGGATATTTCAACCAATCCACTTTACTAGATTGGAGAAACTCTAACTATTGTTATTTGGAACCTTTAACCTTTTTTTTTGGTGACGTAGAGTACGAGTAGAGAGGTCGGGTTTAGTGTGTCGGTCGAGTCTCGGTGTCCTCTGTCCTCCCATACCAAAATAAACATAGGTCGACATGGAACAAAAAAAATGTTCCGAAAATTTTCTAAGTCCAGCGTTAAAAAAAATCTTAAATTGCAAATATCTCGAAAATGGTAAGAGTTATCGAAAAAATATATCGAAAAACACCCCCATACGGCATCGTTAGATGCCCCCTGTCGATTTTGGAGGTGTAGAATACGTATACCAAGTTTTGGTGGTCCTGGGGTCAAGGGGTAAGAAGTTAGCCCACCCACCTCCAAAACTTTGATCAATCGTAACTTTTGAACGAATAGTCGTAGAGAGGTCGGGTTTAGTGTATCGGTCGAGTCTCGGTGTCCTCTGTCCTCCCATACCAAAATAAACATAGGTCGTCATGGAACCAAAAATTTTCCGATTTTTTTTTTTCCAAGTCCTGCGTTAAATTGCTAATATCTCGAATTTTTGACAAACAGAGGTGTCCCATAGAACAAAAAAAAGCACGTGAAACTCTACAGAGGTATGGCTTTGATAGCCATGGCCATTAGAACTGGGTTGGGCACCACGCACTCCTGGCGAGGTTATAGGGGCCAGGAATCCTAAAAAAAAAAACAACAATTATTATTTGTTTGCTTGCGTCACAATACGGAAAAATTAATGAGAGGCACGCACGCGCATATGTGTGTGTGTGGCACATCGTTCGCGAGAGGTTTACAAAGCTCGCGATAGGTCTCTCTTTCTTTATCTTACGGCAATGTTGGTATCTCTATCTTCTTTTTTTAGTTGTAGATGGGTTGCCAACACACTCTAGTTAATAATACACACACACGCACACACATACTGTGTTGCCATCCATCCATCTCTCTCTCTTTTACGGCAGTATATATTTGTTGCCGGCTCTATTGCCCAGTGTGTGTATGTTGCACCAGTGTATAAATTGGCTAAACCCTTGCCAAGTAAAAAAAAGCTGTAGGTAAATATTAGCAGCATTGTCGGTTGTTTAACTCTTCCCTCTCTCCTCTCTTTTTTTTTTGTAAAAAGCTATGGCAAAAGTACCAGTAGGTTGGCAAATTGCTTTATGCAATTAATTAAGGCAAGCCTCAAGCAGTGTTGCCAGCTCCTTGCTTTAGGTTAGGTTAGGTAGGTTAGGTTAGGTTAGGTTAGGTTAGGTAGGTTAGGTTAGGTAGGTTAGGTTAGGTAGGTTAGGTAGGTTAGGTTAGGTTAGGTTAGGTAGGTTAGGTTAGGTTAGGTTAGCTTAGCTTAGGTTAGGTAGGTTAGGTTAGGTTAGGTAGGTTAGGTTAGGTTAGGTTAGGTTAGGTAGGTTAGGTTAGGTTAGCTTAGGTAGGTTAGGTTAGGTAGGTTAGGTTAGGTAGGTTAGGTTAGGTTAGGTTAGGTTAGGTTAGGTTAGGGACCGGAAGTGGGATTATCTTGGAAACGGTAAGACTTAGGAAAAATCTGTTTGATTGCATTGAAAATTGTACTAAAACGCTAAAACATCGACAAAAAATTGTCAAAATATGTCAAAAAGTGATATTCAATTGATAAAAAAAAAATACCTTCAAAGTATTATTTTGAAACAATAAGTAAGAAAAAAGGATAGGTTAAGTTATATCACGTAAGATCGTGGCATTCGTACCAAGTGTGAGTGGGAAAAAAATGAGATGCGGTGAAAATTGCACTGAAAAGTCGTCAAACGCTATAAAATCAACAAAAAAAATCGTCAAAATATGCTACCACTGAGGTTAAATCCATAAAAAGAAAGAGCTCGTACCAAGTGTTATTTTGAAACGATCCAATTACACTACTGCCAACTATTGAGATTTTGTTTCCATGTGAGAAGAATAAAAATTAAGTCTGGTGTAATAAAAGGAGCTTTGTCTTTATTTTGTGCGACAAGACATACTATTTGTTTAGGGTTGTGTCGTGTTCATTGTTGAATATGCACTACCACATGGACCTGAATTGTGTGGCATTGTTTGGCTTTAGTTTGAGTTTTGTGCTATGAAATTATACATTCTTACGAAACAATGAACTGCTTGATTACTTTATTATAAAACTTTTGTTATTGTATGATTTGTTCATCTCCTGGAACGTTGTCAAAGTTACTTTTGTTCACAAACACATTGGGTTCATAATGGTCGTATTTCTGAAAGGTTTTGTAAAGCGTAGGGTTTTCGCAGACAGCGATGTATCGTGGCTGAATCGATATAACTTTGATAGAGACGTTTGCTGTGGTCGTCAAATCTCAAAATGAAGCCTCGTGGTTTATCTTTAGAGGATATAGGTACAGCGCCTTGAATAACGTAGTGTGGAAAACGACCCAAGAAACTGGTTCCCCAGACGGATGAGAACATAGAGGCAGTGCGATCAATGTCGGTGCTAATTTTCTTATGAAAGTAATGCGGCTTTGTTAGTTTTTGGAATATATTATGTAGATTTGTTTGCCTTGAAAGGCGGTACGTGAATTGATGGAAACAGTTATATTTGTGGAATGATTTGCAGTCACGAAATGACACTAATTTGGAAAGAAAAGTAAAATAAAATGAATAAATAAATAGCATGCGTGGGTAACACAAGAAGAAACATCGCAATGTGATTCCGGACGTCAGGTCTTGGACTGTGTTTATTTTTCTGAGTTTATTTTTCTATGTTATTAGAATATAAATAGCATCCTGAGAGATATTTTTCATACCGAGGCGACAAACCACAAGTGTCGCTTGAAAGCGAGCAGTCTATAATTAATGCAGCCTTTCGAACCGTAGGGACACAAGCTCAGACTGCACCGTTTCCTCAAGGAGATTTTAAACCAAAGCGACACGCGACAAACGATACGAGGATTTCACACCAAAGCGACACGGGTCCTTCGGCCCAAGGCAACTTTCATACCGAAGCGAGACGCGACACATGTTGCTTGGAAACGAGCCAATCAAGAGCAACATTTCACATTGTAAAGGCATGACAGGCTGCACAGGCCAGCGTTCGGTTGATGAAATCCTCACGCGATAAATGTCGCGTGCCGCTTTGGTGCGCAATATCCCTAAAGCAAGACACTCATTGCATCGCGCATGCGCGAACAACAAACCACGGCAACATGTTGCAAGCTATTGAGAAAAGGCCCTGTTTGAGCGACACACAGGCGACAAAGCGACACGTGTGGATTATCGTGTCGCCTAGATCTGTTGTTCGCACAATTAGCAGCAAAAGCTTGCTAATAGACTGAAGTGCCGCTTCAAGGCTGTCGCTTGTCACTTAGTTGGGAACTCCCCCTGTAGCGCGTCCCTTCGGTCTGAGCACCCTTCCTTTAAGGAGCTTTCCGACCAAAAAAACAAGTAGCATGCGAATATTACATATGAACGTGTCGTTTGCTGTTTTGACCCTAATGCGCAATGAATGCTATTTTACAGTCTGGAAGTGTCTGTGTCACTAGTCACATCAGTGTAAACATCCCGTGTCGCTTGTCCCATTGGTCTGAAAGTTTCCTTACACTCATGTCGATGGCACTCCCCTTGTCGTTTCATGCAATCATCATTATCATCATTGTCGCGATTAGTTTAAAGCGGAAGAAAATAGACAGTAAATATAAAAAATATAAATGCTTCAGTGTGTATATCTTGAAAATAAATGATGATGATGATAATAATTATGAACCTAATTCATACATAAAAATTTAGTTACCAAGATAATTCCACGCGTATTTTTTCTCCCGCATTATTAATGAAAGTATAACGATAACAGGACGTGGTCGACTGTCTAGAATGTTCGTTAATATCTTCGCGACCACCGAACCAAATATCATAGCAATTATCACATTCATAGAAATGCTTCATGTAAAAGAATCAGACGTTGCATCGAAAACCCCATTTACTTCCATTATAAGCAGACGAATACCATACACCGAGTCCAACACCAGCGCCTCTAGCGGTATCATTTTCGAGTGGAACCAGCCGAGAGAGCCCAGAACAGTGCCGTTTTCCACACTACGTTATTCAAGGCGCTGTAATATAGGTGTTTTAATTGCTGATGGTAACCTTCAGATGTGGGTGACAGTAAGGACGAATAACTTGATAGCTTGCTTGAATAAAGTTATTCCACTGACAAATTGGAGTTATGCAAAGTGACGATTGTGTCCTGGAATGGATTTCTGAACAACCCAAAATAGATGAGAATAGAGCTGATGCTTCTAGTACGCCACAGGGTGTTCCAAAAGTTGAAGGTTCTCCATGTATATAGCAGCGTGGCATGAAGGTATGTTTAGAGGATGTAGGAGTTAGGCCCCCGCATATTCTTGATCTCGACCAATTTGGATGTGATTTGATCAGTACCAAGCTCCAGCTGGCTTTACTGTATTCCTCAGGGTTGCCCCCATGTATCCATTGATTTGAGGCTGGGTAAGCCCCAGAGCAGAGACATGGCCGGAATATTTCGACATTTGATCGAACCCGAGTCTTCCGCGTGGCAGTTAGATGCTCTGTCAACTAGACCACCACATTCGAAATAATAGGGAACATGTAATTTCTGCTCAAATGGCCATGTTACATAATTTGTCGAAAATGTGGAGTGACATTTTGTTGTTAACTTCAATACAAAATAATATACAAACGCAAGAAATGTGATCAATATGTTTACGTTCATCTAGCAGTTATATTGTTACTAATCGTTATTATTTCTACACTTCACACTTATTTTAACATTTGACAGTGTCACTTTAAAAAATATTTTGAACTTCAATTTATAATAAAATGCAAAAACAGCATTGAGATGAACTTTTTCCAAAGGAAACATTAAGTTCTAATGTTATAAACCATTGTTGTTCAAGAACAACTAACCTAACTTTAGAGATTTTTGAAAAAAATGTGGTTTTGCATTAAGGGAACCAAAATTTTAATGAAAATTCACAAAAATATTTTTTTCCACAAATGCAATCCCGTTTTGGTACTGAAAGGGACAAAACTGAAAGACGATGAGTGACAATCTTCAAAATTATGACTGTTCAAACACATGCCTTTAACAAGGAATTCCTGATAGCGTAGTGGTAACGTTGTAGACTTGTAATTAAGGGGTCTTGCGCTCGATACCAGGTGGAGGCACTGTAACTGTAGCTCCAGTACCGATAAGCCTATCTTCTCATAAAGTGGACTTAAAACAACATTTCAAATATGCCTTGACCAGGGTTCGAACGTGACGTCACGAAAACGTGGAGGACATTCCGTGAAATGGACACTTTATAGAGGGTGTGAGAACCTCCTTTATCACCACCATCCCCCCCCCCCCCTTTGCATATCTTGGAAGAAGAAGAAGGATTCGCTTAGTTTAATCCATCGTTTCCTCCAAAAGAAGCATAGAATCTGCTATTCCTTTTCCTTCTCCCCTTGTCCCCTTGTCCCCTTGTCCCCTTGTCCCCTTGTCCACCGTCCACTAGACTGCAAGGCTATCGCAAGGGTCAAGCTGCTGTGATTTAAACGGTTGACAGCGGTGTGTCTGCGGTGCCCGTATAGACCCGATGTTATCACCAAAATTGAATCAAGGGTTCCGCTGCTCCTTCGCACCCTCCTACCTCTCGCCTCCTCCCACCACAGGATCCGAGAAGGGAAGATGGAAGTGTTGCAATCTAGTATAGATTTTCACCATATGTTGCCAAGATACTACAACGCTCTTAACTTAAGAAAAGTGAACATGTGTACAAAGGTGTTACCTTAAACAAGCATTACAATTGAATTACACATGTCTAGTTTTTCATCATACTTGACTATTTACTTGTGAGGACAATGTTGTAAATGTAATGTAATTATATTTATTCATAAGGTGAGAAGCATCTCATCAATTACTTTACATGGGTTAGTTAACAGGCTAGTCATCAGTCAAACGAGTTCGTCTTGAGGTACATGTCGCGAAAATCGGTTGTCGAAACATGCTATTTATCCACAATTACAATTCTAATAATGCCTACGTTGTTAGCTTAGGGGGCCAGGTTTAGGGATTTAGTACCCGATTTTCGCAACGTGTTCGGATCTGCCCAAAGACAGACCCACAGTCCGACCCTGCTCCAAACATTACAGTTTAATGAAAATAATGATGCTTCATTTCAGGTAACCTTCTTCTTACGGCAAATCGGGTCTTCCGATGGCGTAGTATTAATATGTTCACCTTATAATGAATGGGTACAGGATTCCATACCCGATGGAGAGACACAGTGGTTCGTATCCCACTTTCAATTGTGTGTCAAGTCCCCATTAGCCTCTCTGTGCTTGAAATGAACTTAAAACCAAAAATAAAACCCAAATCTTACTCGACAGTACCTCAGAATTCTTTCACCTATCATGATACTATAAACCTTTTTCGAGCAGGCCTCATCTCCAGGAAAGTATCAACTCGGGGCAAGCACCGGCACCTACCGACCCGTTGGGTGAGATGAGTCAAGGCAAGGATACTATAAACCTTTTCCTGCACCCCCAAAAATAGGCAATAGTTTACCCCATTCCAAGCTTCATTCACCTATCATGAGATTATGTGAGACAATGGAATAGTCAGAAAATATAGAATTGGTTTCGCTATTCAGATTAAACACTTTCTGAGTTCAGTACAAAGCATACTGGGAAAAAAGGTCTGAAATATATTGATTGATATTGATTTGTTGTTTTAAGTCCACTTTATGCGCAGTAAGGCTAATCGGGACTGGACCTACAGTTTAAAGTGGGATCCGAACCACTTGTGCCTCCACCTGGTGGTCTAAAATATAGTTACACTAAAGTTTGTTATGTACGCCTCAACCAGTATTTTTTTTTGGAATAAATATACACATTTTGCACTGTACTGTACTGTACTTTATGTAACTTTATATTAAGCTATTCCATTCTAACCTTTCGTTCATCTTCTGGCGTTATTCCAGTATGCAGCACAACTACATTGAATAAGGTAACGTACAGATATTTTTCGAATAAGCTATACGCAGTGGTTCCCAAAGTGTCCGCCGCGGCCCCCTTGAGCGCCGTGGCTAGCTTACAGAGACGCGGCGAAGTGTTCCAACATGAAATGACTTACTTGTTAATCTACACATGGTTTTAGAATCGGACCATCAGTATATGTTCAGACTTGTTTAGTGCTTTTTTCATATAAAATGATTCTGATTTTGAAACATGTGTTTATTTTTTAACTTAAGGCAAGCAACCCAACCACACTAACTGAGAGTTGCAAGTGTTAGATAGGCCTGCATTCTGACTTGGGCGCCGCGGAAAAATCTCGAAACACTAAGAGCGCCGTGAAACGAAAAAGTTCGGGAACCATTGAGCTATAGCAAAACTTATGCTACGCTGCGATAAAGATTTGATAAACTTGCTGATTATGTAGAACAATCCATAGTGTACAGTATTCTACTTGAAATTAATTACCGCTCACAAATGCCCATTCATTGCTAGTTCTATGCTACAGCAACTAACTCTTTGACTGTCCCTCGTATATTTTTATCACTCTAGATATGAAATATTTATCAATAAATGCCATAGGGTATAAGAAATTTACTTCTGCTCAAGGCACTCGGGGAGATCTATTTCTCTCCCATATGATACTGCTAGGAAATGCATTTTATCAGACAAACATGCTGTGACGCCTGGGCCAATAGCGAGGGTAATCCTACGGGTTGCCCTATGTCTTGCCCGTATGTTTGCTGACTGCCCCTTTACAGCCCCTTATGTTAGTTTTTATATGGTGTTAATTAGTTCTTGATATGAGGACTTCCATAACCTTTGTTCTAATAGGACATTTTGTTACTTTTGGTTTTATTAAGAGACACTCCGTGTCAAGAAAACTATACAGATTACCTCAGTGCTCATGCATCATTCGATCAATCAACTGTAACAAGTCCTCATTGAATTTTTAGTTACTTTTCCGTGTTGTGAGTTGGAAACCCCTGTAGCTACTCTGTTTCCTTTCGACCATCGCAGCAGCCCTTAAATTTGAAACGTCACATCCGGTGACCGCCTTGGAAGATGTCTGATATTAGAAGCTGGCTTTTGTAGGGTGAGAATGATGAGCGATCGTCCGGCTTTACGGTCTTCTTGGGAAATCTATGATTCTCTTAGAAATTCCAAAATAAAATACATCAGCAGGATTTTCCTCCTATAGATTCTTACTTTCCTTATTTTATTGTAGTTAGATATATTTTTAGACATCCGTAGAAATAAATCTATTCCTAAATGGTAAAACTCTTCGAAGACGAGAAGCTACATACAAAATTCATCTTCCTTTCTATTTCGCTTATTTTAAGTCGTTTTTTCTATCTCTTAATCGCGACGATGAGAATGAACTTATGAAATGGATGATGCGACAAAAGCTTGATATATCTATGCACTAACTATGATTCGAATCTGAGACTCCTCTTCTTTTACTAGTTAATATCATGTCTAATATTTAAGTATAACCTATCGAATCAGGAAATCGACTTTGACTTAAATACAGGATGTTTCAAAAGTTGCGCATCCCTAACTTTGTTTATAACGTGAAACTGGAAAAGATGTTCACACCGGGTTCTCTGCATTATGACGCCTCATCTGTTGGCATGTTTTACATGGCTTTGGTTGCCGCTTTACTACATGGAGAAAATTCCAGAAATTAATTAGAGTAAATTTTTGCTCCACAATACTAATTTCGGGGGGAGAAAGGAGGATAAAAGAAATGGATGTTCCTTTTTGTACAGTCATGGACACTTCCGGATTATAACGATCCCATTGTAGATAAGGAACTCGTTACAACCCAGAAGTGTCCGTGACTGTACACATTTAATCATTATTCCATTCATTCATTACTCATATCCATTCCCCATACAGAGTTAATATTGTGTAACAGCTATGCAATATAACTATAGCCTAATATCACAATGCAGGGTGGCCCAAAAGTCTCCATACTTCACTTCAAAATAGAAATGTCACAAAATGTGCTCAAAGTGGCGGCTTCGAGAGCCAGGTTCATGTCAATGCGTTCCTGCCTGCACGCGTTCGTCATGTTTTAATAGCATTTTGGTATCTCACATGCAAAGGAGAATCATTTTTTCTATGTTTGGAGACTCTTTGAACAGCCTGTATAATACGTTTTCGGGTAATTCCTTTCCATCGAACATGATAAATTAACACTGATATCATGCACAGGAATGTAGCAAAAATTACCAAATAACTGCTATACCTACTTTGCGTTAAGAAATAACCTCCAAGTGCTAAATGAGAAAGATTCAGCTAAGAGATGGCGTAGTAGCCTCCATTCCACTTGATGTTCACGTATTTACAATTTCCAGCTATGTGAAGAATCAAATTTCGAGAAATTATTTCTAATTATAATGGAAATGGTAGAATGTGGTTCTCAGTATTTGTACTTTTGTTATTTAGAGTCGCTTTTCTGTGATTCTTTCAATTTAATGTAGGAACAATGTGATGAAGCTAGGGAAAAGGAAAAAACAAGCTCAAAATTGGTGAATATTTTCTACTGCTAACCCTAAACAGCTTTCTAAAAGCCACAAAAGAAATACCACCTAAAAAATGTACCGCCATCTTGAACAATTGGTCACCATATTGGATTTTTCGTTGGGAGCGCATTAGCAGCCTGTAGAATCGGATATACGAGAGGTAGAAACATGCAATTTGCTCAGAAATCTGTACCCGACTGCCCTGCCCTCATATCTTCTAACACCATTTTTGAATGATTACATAAAATTACTTATATGTATTAATATGAAGAGAAATCATATTCAGTTATGGACTTATTTTTCTGTGTTAACATCAGTTTTCGTCCTTCCCTGCTAATCTGATCGAAAACGTACTGAAACCCAAATTGAAGTGAGAGTCATCATCTAAGTTGAAAAGGTTCTCTCGGGGTATCGACTAGGGATGGCCAAACGGATCCGGATCCGAAAATCCCCGATCCGGATCCGGGTACGAAAGTTTCGGATCTGGATCCGGATCCGAGAGTTTCGTATCTCAATCCCATTATAATATTACCACACCTTAAAAGGTATTATGATCTTCGATTACAAAGAAATTTTTCATTAGTTAGTCCTTCAATTTTTTTCAAGTGTATTTTCTAAAATACTTTTCTACGCGTCGGCTAACACAATCGTGCACAAAAATAATCTTACTTGTGGGTCATTCCACATCAAATCAACGCAAAAACTAAGATTTTGACACCCATAAATTCCGATTTCGATGAAATTTGGTATGCATCGATGAAATTTGGTATGCACCTTTCCTTTATGGTTGAAAGAAACCCTCTAATTTTTTTTTTCACTCTATCTCAAACGGTTTTCATTTTACAGCACTTTGAAATGTCATCAAATCAGTGTTGTCTGTCACTCTTGAGACCCTCGACACAAGATACCCTTGCTTACGTTTTATTTCTTTTCTCCTTAACCAATCATCAGATCTCTTTGAAATTGTACACAAAGCTCAATGAAATAATGAGGATTTCAGAAAAAAATACGAGAGCACTCCAAAAATTTACAAATGCCTATAAAAAGATTAATAATGGATTTGTAGCCTAATTTTTGTGGTGGGAAAACTAGGTTACGAAAATATGAATTTTCATCATGTGGGTATGACGGAACCAAAAACTTTTGATGTTGAGAATCATTGCAAAGACATGCTCTTTCGCTACAAAAAATAAAATTTTTGTTTTTTTTATTCCTTCTGACGAAAATTTTACGATTTTTGGAAATTGCCTAAAATTTCAGGGTCAATCCGTACCAAATGGTCCAGCACTGGTCGCTCCAGAATTTTTAATTATTTTCATTTGTTTGTCGTTGTAACCCCTGTACAAGGGTAGTTCAAAACAGGCATTATTTTTCTAAAACTAGACTTCGTTTGAAAATGGCGGCTATTTTTGTTTCATGACTTGCAACATTTTTGGCCTATGCGGACAGTTGCGATAATTATGATAACTCAGCTAAGAAAAATTATAGAAATCTGGGGCAAGAAACATTGTTTTCAGTACATTTCAGGCTACATTTTATGTTCCGTATCTTTTTTCACCACATCTAATGCAAATGGCTGAAATTTAGGGTCGAAACTGACTGATATTCAATTTTGAAGAGAAATCAATGTATAGGATATATTTTTTTAGTAGGTAAGCAATGAAATATCAGAGCTATAATTTAGAGGAAACATGTACGAGTACATCCAAAGTTTCAGCAGAAAATATTTGAGCTCTATTACTGGTTTCCGCATTAAGTTAAAAAGCTCTTTGAAAATGCTCTTTTTTCTCAAAATTTGGGCTCCAAATATATGTCTGGTTCGAAAGGTCTTCCCGATGGCATAATGGTTACGTCGACGTTTTGTAACCAAGGGGTCCCAGGTTCGATACCCAGTGGATGCACATACTGGTTCGGATCCCACTTTAATAAACTGTAGGTCCAGTCTCGATTAGCCTTCCGTGCATAAAGTTGACATAAAACTGAAATCAAACCAATATCTGGTTGGGAACCTAATAAAATTTGATATTTACTGCATAAAGAGGTACCTGTAAAAAATTTCGAGATTGATATTATATGATAAAGTTACAACAGGGGGAAGTTTGGTAAAAGCAGACAAATTTACGTTATTAGTTACAATTATAATTATTTACTTTTAATTAACTATCATGCAATTACAATTATTGTACGTATTAATTAATTGCAACATACGAATGGCATAGAAAGCCTGTTAACAGCTATTATCAAAGAAAATGCGTGTACGGCTGTGTGTGAAATATTTTCTGCTCGAACTTTGAATGTACATGTTTCCTCTAAAAAAAATTATAGCTCTCATATATTTCATTGCTTACCTACTAAAAAAATATATCCTATACATTGATTTCTCTTCAAAATTGAATATCAGTCAGTTTTGACCCTAAATTTTAGCCATTTTCATTAGATGTGGTGAAAAAAGATACGCAACATAAAATGTAGCCTGAAATTTACTGAAAACAATGTTTCTTACCCCAGATTTCTATAATTTTTCTTAGCTGAGTTATCATAATTATCGCAACTGTCCGCATAGGCCAAAAATGTTGCAAGTCATGAAACAAAAATGGCCGCCATTTTCAAACGAAGTCTAGTTTTAGAAAAATAATGCCTGTTTTGAACTACCCTTGTACAGAGGTTACAACGACAAACAAATGAAAATAATTAAAAATTCTGGAGCGACCAGTGCTGGACCATTTGGTACGGATTGACCCTGAAATTTTAGGCAATTTCCAAAAATCGTAAAATTTTCGTTAAAAGGAAGAAAAAAACAACCAAAAATTTTATTTTTTGTAGCGAAACAGCATGATTCTCAACATCAAAAGTTTTTGGTTCCGTCATACCCACATGATGAAAATTCATATTTTCGTAACCTACATTTCCCACCACAAAAATTAGGCTACAAATCCATTATTAATCCTTTATAGGCATTTGTAAATTTTTTTGAGTGCTCATGTATTTTTTTTAAATCCTCATTATTTCATTGAACTTTGTGTACAATTTCAAAGAGATCTGATGATTGGTTAAGGAGAAAAGAAATAAAACGCAAGCAAGGGTATCTTGTGTCGAGGGTCTCAAGAGTGACAGACAACACTGATTTGATGACATTTCAAAGTGCTGTAAAATTAAAACAGTTTGAGATAGAGTTAAAAAAAAATAGGGGGTTTCTTTCAACCATAAAGGAAGGGTGTATACCAAATTTCATCGAAATCGGATTTGGTGGGTGTTATGACCTCGTTGAAATGGCGTGGAATGACCGTTTAACATAAAATGTCAGAGGTGATTTTGTAAATGCTATTGAAACGAATATGTATTCATTCGAATGTATTGGAAATGGAAACACACCACAGAAAAAACTGGTTTGTTTGGAATTACCAAAAAGGTTTGGTTGAGCTATTTGGTTATGCTTTTTGTTTCCGATAACCACTGACTCAGTCTGGCACGTATCCAGATACGTAAACGACCATACCCTTATATTACACATTTGAATGGTATTTGTAATGTGCCAAAATTATTTAAACTTGGTACGAGCAGGGATGATTCTCCGGGAACCTCCATAAGAAACTGTGAAAGAAGGAGACAAAGAAGATTATTTTAATTTTGTTCTTCTCCCCCGAAAAAAAGGCTGGTTGCTAGACTCGCCAATTCAATAAAATAACAGAACTGACAATCAATCAATATATATATATATATGAATGGCTTATTGCAGAAAGGGACCTGAGTCACATTTTTGAGGTATCGGAGTTAATTTTTTCATCTCCACTGTGTCTAGCAGCATACTGCAGGGGGTGCATTGAGGGTTGCAAAATTAACTATTCATTATGTTGAATATTTGAGCCAACAACGGCACATTTATTTCTTACACTATTAATATTATACGATTTTTCATTGTTTTTCTCAGAACTGTGTAAAAGTGACTCAGGTCCCTTTCTGCAATAAGCCATTCATATATATATATAAATACATTCGTATTGCAGTATTGTGTGAAAATTACTCCTGCAAGGAAAAAAGAATTGCGAAACTTTCATTGTAATTTTCGTCTTCCTCACGTCTTTTACACTCCTGGCTCAGTAGCAAACACAGTTTAAACTTTTGTGGTTCAAGTTGTTACGTTCTAGTTACAATTACTTCAGGCGTCGTATTATTATACTATTAATATTAACTTAATAATACTCAGCGGAGAACGATGAGACTCGGTGAAGTACACAGACTCCTCTCAGGTACAGGGATAGTGTTAGGCAAAGACAATATTCACAGCACAGAGAAATAAAACCACATTACTGCCGTATGTATAAATTGAAAAGTTTTATTCTTTATTTAATGCAATTATAATGCAACTATACTTGAGACGAAAGCGAGGATTTCGCTTTGTCGATGAATTGACTCAATTAAAACGCATAAAACTCAATGCGTGGCTATCGGCAAGCCTATGATTGCATAGACCTAGCTTGCGCCCCGAACTACCACACCAAGAGATATGCAATGATAACTGAGCCAATATTTGCTCTTTAACCTTTTATTTCTAGATTAATCTTTAGGCTAACTTTATTATTTGACGTGGAATGGTTGCAGTATTGTGCATATCATCAATGCATGGCTATCGGCGTACCTATGTTCACATAGGCCTAGCTTGCGCCCCGAACTACCATACCAGGATGTATGCACAACACCGAGGAGTTCTTTTTAAGTTTAAAAGCTTCGTCGATCCGTGGCGAAAAGTGTGGTCTTTCTTACGCGACATCCTCGCTTTTATACTCTTTTCGAGAACACAGATTAAAGTACAGATGAATCACTCACTATCTACAAAAGGATACTATCAACAAGACTGACATCTATACATCTTTAGAAATACAAATTCGTATAGAGCACTCTTGCAAACAAAGATACATTAAATTACTCATAACAGAGCATAAAATACAATGAACATTAATCAAAAGATATATATTACAAACAAAGTGCATTATTACCTTTAATAACAAAGAAATTACGCTTTCTTTTACAAAAATAAATACATTAGTGACATATTTTCTACTGATGACGTCACATAACAATGTGGATCATATCATCTGCCCCTCCCTTTCGGAAACTAAGTTTCAGGAAGGAAGTTATCTACCTGGAGGAAACTTAGTTTTAAATTACAAATTCTTTCTTTTTTTCCTCCGAAAAACGCACCAGTTTTACGTTATCCAAGTTAACCTTACCATATAATTCTTTAGTCCTTGGAATTAGCAATGTCACAACATTATTTTCCACTTTGTCCACTAGATAAGGTCCTATCCACAACATAAATAACTTTTGAATGGTCCTATCTAACGAGGAGCTTAAGGAATGGTTTTTAACCATCACGAAGTCTCCAACTGTCACTGTCTTTGCGTTTCCCTTCTGTTTTAAATCCTTCGACAGCTTCTTCTTCTCCCTGACTTGGGCTAAGAATAATTTGGACTTCCAATCCGGTTGGGCTTCTTCCCGTTCGGGCCAATTGAAATGGGTTAGGATCTCTCTGGGTATGGGATGGTTGAAGAATAGTTCAGCAGGTGAATATCCAGTAGTCTCAGAAATGGAATAATTAATTAACCAAACAACTTTTGATATGTATCGAGACCAAGTCTGATGTTCTCGATAACAAAATAAACGAAGTAATCTGATTATCTCTTGATTTGCTCGTTCTACCATGTTCCCCTTTGGATTGTAAGCTGTTGTGCAAACGTGATGGATACCAAGATTTTTGGTAAATTCGTGCCACTGCTTAGAGGTAAACTGAGCTCCTCTGTCGCTCAGGGTAAACGTAACGTTTGGATAGTGAGCGAAATATCCTCTCTGAAGCGTGTTTATAATTTCTGTGGTGCTGGCAGTCCGTAAAGCATATGCAGAGACAAAACGTGTACCCACATCAATAAGGCTCAAGATGTACTGGTATCCATTAGACCGAGGAAGCTTCCCAATCAAGTCCAGAGAAAGCATCTCATGAGGTTGCTTGGGACTGATATGAAGGGTCTCTTTGAGTATCCCCAATTTGTCTGGTTTACTTTGGGCACAAATTTCACAGTCTCGGATGTACTGTATCACGTCATCCATATATTGAGTTAGATATTCTTCGGTTTCAGGACCAAATACAGCATGCATGGCAGCTATGAAAATTGACACAGCACTAGAGATACCAAAAGGCATTCGAGCAAACATCCACTGACGTCCTTTATAGGAGAAGGCAGTATATGGTTGGCAGTCAGTTTTTACAGGGATCTGTAAATATCCAGAAGCCAGATCCAGATTTGTAAAATAACGAGCACCTTTAAATTTTTGTAAGGCATCCGAAATGGGCTCAACTGAATTTCGTGGAACACGTACAATTTTATTCAAATTTCTGAAGTCAATGCATGGGCGTACTGTACCGTCAGGCTTGTCGACTACGATTAAAGGGTTCAAGTAAGGGGAATTACAAGGCATTATAACACCCCATTGTCTCCACTTTTCTAATTCCTCCTCCAGGAGTTTCCTTTTTGCTATAGGTATGGGATATGGAGATCGATACACAGGTTCTGTGGTGGTGAGTTCAATCTCACACTGGAAGTTTTTAATAGTACCTGGTCTCTCGGAAAATACATCTCTATGCTTCAATAAGACTTCTTTCAATTGGCTTCTACCCCTTTCGCATAAAATCTCATTCGCATTGACCTTCTGCAGAATGTCGTCAGGACTAGCCGTCCACTGATCGACATGGGAATTTTCACGGACATTTCTTACATACGTCCCTTTCGAAGATCCATTATTCACGAGGTCCTGCTCTACCGGAACTCCGTCTACGGTGAGGGATAACTTCTCGCGCTGTAGGTCAATTCCTGCTTCATATTTCCTGAGGAATGGGTAGCCCAAAATAAAGTCAGCTTCGAGACCCTTCAAGACAAACATGTCCTCCAATAAATTTCTTCCAGCAATCTCCAGATATACTTGTCTACATCCCACAACTCTAGTTTTGTTTCTCCCAGTGAAATCAGTCAGCCTAACATCTGGACATGTTTGTAACTGCAATGACGGCAGCTTCTCTTTAATCTTCTTCCAAATGGCGTAGCTCATGAGATTACATTCGCTGCCAGTGTCCAGAACACAAATAAAATCGACGCCTGTTACAGTTGCTTTAATTAACGGAGCCCTGGGTAAATTTTCCTTTCTAACTGCCTGTTGTAGTGCTCTATCTAAACTTTGTTCTCCTTCATTGAGAGTCAGCACAACAAAAAGATGATTATCTTCACTATTTATATCGCTGTCATCGGTTCCCAGAGAAGTCCAAGATTTTAGCCCAACCGTGATCGGGAACGAAGAATTCACGTTGGGCGACTGGCTAAATCCGACTGCATACCACTCGGATTAGCACTAGTCGATGGTGCCCAACAAAAGTCTCTTGTTATGTCGACGCTTTGACGTTGCTCGTTCGTCAAACGTGAAGCAGAAGGTTCAAACGGAGGCGCCGTCGCTCTGAAATTACTGGGTTCAGAGGCGTTACGTGAAGAGTCACGGGAATGGTCTTCTGGATCAGATCTGGAACAACGCGGCCCACGTGCGTAGTTGTTCCTGCCATCCCTTCTAGGAGGATTACGTCGTCTGTTGTAATTGGAATATCCATTCCTCTGGTTCTGCATAACTTGTCTGACTCTGGGTGGTTGGTTTCCAATTCTATTTTGTCTGGGAGCATTTCCCTGGCCAGCACCTTCTCTATTCCACGCAGGCTTCCAACTGTCCTGTTCCTCAAGCACCTCGAACCTTTTCAGAAAGTCGGCTAGCTGGCGTACAGTTTGAGGAGAATTAGCTAGACTCAGACTGCGAGCTCTATATGGAAGCTGGGAGATGATTAAATTCACAATCTCAGGTTCTATGTAATGGGCAGACAGATTGCGGTAGGCTGAGTAAATAGACCAGGCATATTCCTCCATGCTCATACCGGACTGCTTTAAGTATCGGCGAGATCTCACTGCTGTCAGCTGCCTCTCTTTGGCCTCTTCTGAAGCATATTGTTTGCGAAAACGCCGGCAGAAATCAGAATAGGACTTGAACTCTAACTGGTTTGCTCGAAACCAATGCTCAGCCTGGCCCTTGAATAACCGAGGAATAATTTCCAATCGATATTCGTATGGAACTTGCATTAAATCAAAGTTGATATTGAGTTCTTTTAAATACTGTTCAGCATTCTGGGCTTCCAGGTCTCCCTTGAACTTGGACAAGGCATTAAGGTCTGCCATCCTTGGGGTTCCTGTCGTCGTTGATCGCTGAGTTCGCGGTGGTGACTCATCTGACCCGCTTCTCACATTTCCATGCCTTCGTGTTCGCTTTCTGATATTCGCTTGATACTGAGAGTCCGAGCTGGTGCTGGAGGAGGAGGAACTGCGATCTTTCTTCCTTGCTAGACGTTTCCTCTTTGCCCCTTCTTCATAACGACGATGTCGTGCCCTGGGAGATTCACGCTCTCTGTAACCTCTATCATCGCCCGAAAGACTAAAGGTAGGTGGAACTGCAGAGGCCACTTCATTAGCTCTTGAATCAGCAGTAACTCGTGGGCGACATACTTGTTTGTCTTTTCTAGCTCTCTCTCCACCTGTTCTGTCCATCGCTTCATTTAGTTCAATGTTAATGGTCGGCAACACTGCACTCTCAGCAACTGCAGACGGGTGACCAGCTGTTCGAGATCCAGTTTCTGTTTCCGTTTGCCGGGAAACGTGCATAGTCTCTAACTGATTCGTAAGTTGTTCTACCTGAGTTTTTATTTCCTCAACATCCTTGCTTCTTTGAGACACAACGACGGAAATCTGACTAATATTTTCTTGGACCTCAGCCCGGAACTGTATTTTGTCAGTCTCGGCCTCAGCCAATATCTGTTCCATCGTCAGCTGTTTTTCAATAATCTTATTGCACTCCTCAGTGAATCTCGAATTAATATCCTCTACATCGATGCGAACACTTTCCGTGGCTTTATTAACATCGGCTGCCAAGCTACGCCGGAACTCATCAAAGTCCATCTCTCTAGCCTGCCGAATTTCTTCAGAGAATCGGGTCCTAGTATTCTCGTTCTCAGATTTTAGTTGTTGTATTTCACAGGCCATCTCGCCTATTTCAGCTCTTAAAGCTTTCATAGATTCATCGTGCTGCTTACCGATATCATCCTTTAATAGCGCACATTGTCTACAGATATCAGCTTTCAGTGCTTCAGACTGTTTGCTAATATCAGCCTTCAAGTTATTAATGGAATCAGCTTGCTGTTTTATGTCAGCCTGCAATGTTTCAGACTGTCTGCTAATATCAGCCTTCAAGTTATTAATGGAATCAGCTTGCTGCTTAATGTCAGCCTTCAAGTTATTAATGGAATCAGCTTGCTGTTTTATGTCAGCCTGCAATGTTTCAGACTGTCTGCTAATATCAGCCTTCAAGTTATTAATGGAATCAGCTTGCTGCTTAATGTCAGCCTGCAATGTTTCAGACTGTTTGCTAATATCATTGCTAATATCAGCCTTCAAGTTAATAATGGAATTAGCTTGATGTTTAATATCAGCCTGTAATGTTTCCATACTCTCAACTTGCTGCTTGCTAATTCCTTCAATCATGGCTTTCAAAGCTTCAAACATATTTAACGGATCAGATGAAATAGTTGTAGACAATGATTCACAATCTTTACAAACCAAATCGGTAGCTTCGTGGCTTTCAAATCGAACATCTAAGCCACAACATTCATAATGTAAAAGCTTTGTACATTTCTTGCATACAAATGTGGTTCTTTCTTTATCGATGGCCCGACAACAATCGGGAACATTAAGCTCTGAACTTGAAGTAACATTTTTATTTGCGCTACGCAAATGCTTCTTTTCCATTTCGAAACGAAATGACTCTGTGCTTTTCTATAAATATGAAAGTTCAGTGCTCTTGCACAATTAATCTCAACTTTAAACAATTGTCTTGCCCTTGTACACTACAATATCGAGCCAACACGTTGAGCTGCCATTTGTTACGTTCTAGTTACAATTACTTCAGGCGTCGTATTATTATACTATTAATATTAACTTAATAATACTCAGCGGAGAACGATGAGACTCGGTGAAGTACACAGACTCCTCTCAGGTACAGGGATAGTGTTAGGCAAAGACAATATTCACAGCACAGAGAAATAAAACCACATTACTGCCGTATGTATAAATTGAAAAGTTTTATTCTTTATTTAATGCAATTATAATGCAACTATACTTGAGACGAAAGCGAGGATTTCGCTTTGTCGATGAATTGACTCAATTAAAACGCATAAAACTCAATGCGTGGCTATCGGCAAGCCTATGATTGCATAGACCTAGCTTGCGCCCCGAACTACCACACCAAGAGATATGCAATGATAACTGAGCCAATATTTGCTCTTTAACCTTTTATTTCTAGATTAATCTTTAGGCTAACTTTATTATTTGACGTGGAATGGTTGCAGTATTGTGCATATCATCAATGCATGGCTATCGGCGTACCTATGTTCACATAGGCCTAGCTTGCGCCCCGAACTACCATACCAGGATGTATGCACAACACCGAGGAGTTCTTTTTAAGTTTAAAAGCTTCGTCGATCCGTGGCGAAAAGTGTGGTCTTTCTTACGCGACATCCTCGCTTTTATACTCTTTTCGAGAACACAGATTAAAGTACAGATGAATCACTCACTATCTACAAAAGGATACTATCAACAAGACTGACATCTATACATCTTTAGAAATACAAATTCGTATAGAGCACTCTTGCAAACAAAGATACATTAAATTACTCATAACAGAGCATAAAATACAATGAACATTAATCAAAAGATATATATTACAAACAAAGTGCATTATTACCTTTAATAACAAAGAAATTACGCTTTCTTTTACAAAAATAAATACATTAGTGACATATTTTCTACTGATGACGTCACATAACAATGTGGATCATATCAAAGTTTTAGGTACCTGAAATCAAATACAATTCTCTCCTCTAAAATTTATTTTTGGCCGTTTAGTTACAAGCTGGAAAGATGACGAGAACAAAAGAAACTAACTCCCTAGCCTTCTTAAACCCGAAGGTTCATGGCTGCAGCAACACAGGCCTTCCATCTTTCCCTATCTTGAGCAAGTTCTATATACTCTTTTCCATCGCTACCGATTTCCCTTAGGTCCATCTCAACGTTGTCCCTCCATCTTCGTCTTGGTCTTCCTACTGGTCTCTTACCATCAGGTTTCCCAACAAGAATCCTGTAAACTCCTCTTTCCTCTCCCATTCGTGCCACATGGCCTGCCCACCTAAGTCTTCTTGATTTAATCATTCTAATAATATCTGGACATGAATACAAATTATGTACTTCTAAATTGTGTAACCTTCTCCACTCACCTGTCTCCTCATCCCTTTTAGGTCCAAATATTTTCCTAAGGATCTTATTTTCAAATACTCTCAATTTATGTTCCTCTTTCAATGTAAGGGACCAAGTTTCACATCCATATAATACTACAGGCAAAATTACTGTTTTGTATATTTTAACTTTTAGTTTCTTAGATATTAAACGAGAAGACAAAAGTTTATGAAGAGAGAAGTAACATGCATTTCCTGAATTAAGTCTACTTTTTATTTCCTCTCTAATATAATTTTCATTTGTTAATATTACTACTAAGTATTTGAATTTGGAAACTGGTTCAAACGAGTTGTTATCAATAATTAGATTTTGATTGTTACCTAACACTTGAAATTACTAAATAATTTTGTTTAAGAATACCAAAAAATTTGGTCAGACGAAATATGGTACTCGTAAACAAAATGATAGGCTACATATGTAAGTAAAGAGAAACAAACCGTTTGGTTAAATTTACTACATGTGTTTGAGCGTGCTTTCGAATTTGAAATAACGATTGTTCAGTTTCGTCGCGTGTAGTATGAAAATCCTTTGTCGAAAATTGAAACTCATGTAGATAGATAATTACTCGAAGCGAGTCTTTATGTTGTTGTGTAACCTAATACTCTGAAAAAAAAAGTTCAGAATATACTTACTTTATACTGAGTTTCCTACACCGGCCGCTAGATGGTTCTGTCAAAATGAGTAGAAGAAACATAAGTTTTTGGACAACAAATAATGTTACGTTTGATTGTAATCATAGTGAGAAAATGTGCTTTAACACTCTTCAAAAGATATGTGAATATCAAAGCTACAAATTAAAAAAGAAATGTACTGCAGTGAATAAAAGTGAATCTCCCCTGAGCAACCTATTTGATTCTGGACATAAAAACACCCTGCATCACCGGATAGTTTACCCCAACTTTCTATTCTGAATGTGTATTTTGAGATCAGTTAGTTTCTTAAAACTATGCACTCTAGCTAAAATTAGCCACATTATAACACAAGTAATTATGAATAAATTATATAACAAATATTTTGGTGATTTTTGATTTAATTATTTGGTTTTCGTAAACAAATGGGCTACATTTTGTTAGATTTACCAAAATATTGTTTACGACAAACAAATAGAACTTGACCAAATCTTTTGTTACTGGTGAACAATTGTTTGCTTGATGCCTATTTAAACAAGCGATTTGTTCACCACTACCATTTTTTTGGTTAATCCAAACAAACATTTTTCTCTGTGCATAAATGTGAGACATTCCATTCCAGGATGAAACCTTTAACACATTTAACAAGATAGAAATGTTATACAAAAATTATACAATTGTTCTACAGTTATAGTTTTACAAATTAAAAAAATTATAATATATGCAGTGTTATATAATTACAAAGTGTAAGACAAACAAGGGAGGTTATCTAAATGTCCCCCTCCGATTTCCATGAAACTTGTCAGGTGTATAGATGGACCCAAAGGAAGAAATACGTGTTTGTTTGTTTCGGCTAAAAAAACTATTTTAGGGGGCAAAACCCGCCTCAAGTGTCAAGATGAGGACACATTGATGTGGGGATCCGATCCCTGTCCCCCCTCCGATTTCCATGAAATTTGGCAGGTGTATAGAGGGACCCTATGCCCCCTGTTTCTTCCTATGCCATATTTACGTGGTTTCGGGGTCAGATCCCCACTTCAATTTCTCCTCATCTTGACATTTGAGAGGGGGGGGGGCCTAAAATCGTTTTTAGCTGAAACACAAAAGCACTTGTTCCTTTGAGCCCATCCCATACACCTGCCAAATGTCATGGAAATGTGAGTGGCACACAGGGGTCAGATGCCCGCGTTAATTTGTCTTCATCTTGACATAGACTTAGACCTCCCTTGTAAGTTTATTAAATACAAATCGCGTACGCGCGCACACTATATATATATATATATATATATATATATATATATATATATATATATATATATATATATATATATATATATATATATATTAGCAGGTAACAATATGTTATAAACACATTCTTACTTTCCAAAGAAGCGCTCATGTGGGATGGCAAAACGGATCCGAAAAATTTTAGGATCCGGATCTGGCCATCCTTAGTTTCGACCAGGTGAGTTGCGGAAAAGATTCCAAGCTTTCGAGAGCTAACGTCACTCTCTAAGTGATGATGTATGCTTCAAGACTTACATCATCTAAGTTCTTTACTGCGTAGAAATGTTTGTAGGTCCGTTTGGCTGCGTCTCATGCTATTTATTTTAATACTACAATTTTTTAAATCCTAACATGGCATCGTCGCAGAAGTAATATATCCTGTGTGTTCATAAAGAGCATGCTACTTAATACCAAAAGTCTTTAAATTTATTTAGATAAATTGAGGAATAGCATTACATATATTCATTACTTGAAGATATTTGCGCATCAAAATTGTTAAATATTATGTAGTACATAAAACAATTAAACACAGATAGTAAGGATTTAGTAAAATGTAAGTCTCTTGCAATTTTTCCAATGTGCACGCACATTACTTTAGTAAAGCCATCTGTACTCAGAAAAATGTACGAATATTTCTTGAGAGGCTGGAATAGTGCGTCAAAATTGAAATGTAGAACCACATTAACGTGCGGCCTTAATGTAGTGGCCTCATTTGAACATTGTGCAAACGCAAGCCCATTTAGCGGCCAGAATCACGCCGCTTGCCGGTGAAACTGGACGCACGCAATCCCTCAGTTGAAATATTCCACAATTACAAGTAAAGCAATCACGCTCTCCTCACACTTCTACAGGGTGGCTCAGAAAGTCACTTAACACCCCCGGCACAAGACTACTGCAGCGCGCAACGTGGAAATGGCGACGACCAATCGTTGCCAGGACATGGGGGAACCACAATGACGCAACCCGTGCGGTCGGCGGCCATCTTTATGTCCGCCATCTTGAATTCAACTTCAGAATTTTAAATGAGAAGGGATTAACATGATATATCAAATCAGGCTGGAATTGTACGAGAAGTGCAATGGTGAAGGTTTTTTTCGACGTATCGTTAACCAGTAAAAAGTTATGACTGAATTCTTGTACCAATTTGCTCCTTTTCGAGGTGTTAGAAAAATGGCTTTAAATTTGTTTAGCGCATCGGTAACGCATCGAGATGAAAGTGACGTCTCGGAAGAGAAGTTCCCATGCCATTGCACACGTTTTTAATCGGAAACATCCACGAAGAGCTGCGCATTATGAATGGTTGTCGCGAACAATTACAATGTGACACTTCCATTGAATGAAATGTCATTCACAGTGACAAAGTTAATGTTTATGTTCATATGAAAGTTCCTAAACAAAATATGCGACCCTTGTCATCCGATAACTAACTTTGGAGAGAAACTGCTTCACAACGTTCCTATAGTGTTCTGTAAGCTAGGATGAAAAATCTGTTCATTTAACAAATCCAAGTAGCCCTAAGCATTTCAGATTCCGTCGAAGGAAAATGAACTAACCAATCGTGTTCCACACAGCACGCCACACCATTAACCATTCAGCTTTGATCTGTCCAAAATGGGTTATCAGATAAAAAAGCATCGAATATTCTGTTTATGAACTTCCTTATGAACATAAACATTAGCCTTGTCACTGTGAATGACTTTTCATTCAATGGAAGTGTCACATTGTAATTGTTCGCGACAACCATTCATAATGCGCAGCTCTTCGTGGATGTGTCCGATTAAAAACGTGTGCAATGGCATGCGAACTTCTCTTCAAAGACGTCACTTTCATCTCGATGCGTTACCGATGCGCTAAATAAATTTAAAGCCATTTTTCTAACACCTCGAAAAGGAGCATATTGGTACAAGAATTCAGTCATAACTTTTTACTGGTTAACGATACGTCGAATGAACCTTCACCATTGCACTTCTCGTGAAATTCTAGCCTGATTTGATATATCACCCCCTTCCAATTTAAAATTCTAAAGTTGAATTCAAGATGGCGGACATCAAGATGGTCGCCGACCGCACGGGTGGCGTCAATGTGGTTCCTCCTTGTCCTGGCAACGATTGGTCGTCGACATTTCAACGTTGCGCTACAGTGGTCTTTTACCCGGGGTGTTAAGTGACTTTTTAAGCCACCCTGTACACGAGTTTGTTTTCATGTACCTACATAAAAATTCTAAAGTGAGGCATTACCTATTCTTATACTTTTGGCTAATCGCGACGATGATTATTACATGAAATGGATGAATCGCTAGACAAGGAATACCCACGCTCAGACCAGGATACAAACCGGGGATCTTCGATGGCGAGACCCACATTATACTATTTTAACGCACTAGCCCGCAGAACCAGCGCCTTCAACGCTTTATTCTGCCATTCTAACACATTGAATGTTTATAATATGCACGTGGCAACCCTTCTTTTACGTCACAGCAAGGTTTACTCGGAGTGTAGATATAGAACCAACGTAAATAAATTCGGCCACAGTATTAAAATAGCGGGGATTGCACTCTGAACGAAGACCAACGTTGATTAAACCAGAGAGTGCATTCGCTTTGCAATTCAGCAACGGTATAGAGATGGGGAACCAAACGTATGATGAAGATCGTATCTCAACGGATGTTAACGTGTTCAATTCCCGTATCCACACCTCCTGTGTGAAAGCGAATTCTCAACACGCTCTAGTTTCCCAAATCAAAAGAATTCGCACTGCTGCATTCTGGTTAATTTTCCCGTAAAGATTGTGGCAGTGCTGAAAATACTAAGATTCATCAGGATTTACGTGTTATTGAAGTCAAACAAGAGTGTTTCCCTATTTTTTCTAAATTCCCCGCAATGACGCACCGAAAAACTGTAATATGTATATATTTCCGTTGTTGCTATGACTACTGTGCATGTACGTTAATTTTTCGCTTTAGTGTATCACGGCTCTACTTAGATTCGTGCGCCAACTACAGGCTGTTGACCAAAGAACTTCCGATTTAAATTTTTTATGAAGTGCAAATTTTGACTCGGAAAGGTCGGTAGATGGCGATATAAATATTTTATGCGTTTAACATTGCAATTTGCAAGAATCATCTATGTAACTCTCTCCCTTAAAAGATAAAAAGTTCAGAAGTTTTTTCTTGGAGCCATATTTATGCTCCTGCATACATACGAGGGTTACAGCAAAAGTCATGGCAACTATTTCTTTCCACGATAATGCGAGTCAGGCAAGAAATTGTAAAATATACAATTTGGAGGTCACGATATTTGCTAACGTTTAACGTATGAATTTTGAACAACAGGATAGAGAAAAAGACAAAACACGCGCAGTCACAGGTCGTCCTGAACGCGCCGCAACCGAATTGAGCACACTTTAGATCCCGGATTGCGCACAAATCTCACTGACCTGTTTTGCGCACAGATTTTGATCGAACGTTGCCACTTTGATAGCTTTAAAGTCTGTCCGCAAAACTGTTTCTTTCTTTAGACAAGAAGAGCGAGGGAAATTAGAAATAAAATAGTAAATCATACCAATTTACTCAAACTCAAAAGTTAGGTTAGGTTAGGTTATTGACTGCAAAAATACGTGTAAGTCCACACACACACACACACACACAAACAAACACAACAGAAGTGAGAACGGCTTGAGAACATTTTTCATCTGACAACATCGCCTCATTGTTTTGTGCGCAATCCTGTACATTGTGATAGCTTGTCAAAGGCTTATCAGATACCAGTGATAAAACCGGAAAAGTGTGCGCAATCCGGCTGTAGCCCCTGAACGTTGCATGTCAGTAGTTGCTTGTCTTCCACGGCCGAAAGCTGCTGCCCACCTAGTAACAGTTCGGTATGGTAGAACATCATTTCCTAAAGCTTCCACAAGCTCAGTGTGACATTCTCTCGCATTCCTTCCACGGAGAACTGCTATTTTCAAGTAAGAACCCTGTTCACGCCGGATCACATTCATCCTGCACGACTGTTAACCACGCACTGACTTCCCACTTCCCTCAGTTCACTGTCTTTCACAGCCACTGCCATCTAGTGGCGTTACAATAATACATTGCATGTGACGGGGTCTCCACTGAATATTTTAAAATTTCTTGCCTGACTCGCATTATCGTGGGAAAAAATGGTTGCCATGACTTTTGCTGCAACTCTCGTATTTTACTTTCGTATATTTTAAGCGTTTTGTGCGTATGTTCATGGATGTTATAGTTGATTACTTCAAATTCTCTCAATAATTATGCCTTAAAATATGTTGCGAATCAAATGCAGTTTCTTAGAAATTCATTTGTATAACGTAGGTGAGCCAAAGGTGGCCATAGTTAAGCTTCTAGGGCAATTTACAAATCTCCAATGAGAGATAAATTTGTGAAATTTTAAGAAATAACTCTTATAACAAATTAGCAACATCTACCATATACATATTTTGTAAAATTGCTTGTAACTTTTTTAAAAAACAATAGTATTACAAAACCGTTACATCTGTTCCCAAGGTGGCCCATGGGTACCAAAAGTGGCCCACTGCTTATAGTTTCGTAGAAAATGTTGCTTGTGTTCAAGGAAACAAATTTATTCTTGTTTATTCATTTTTATAATTTATAAGAGAAATTGTTACTCTCATACTTTTGATTGGTGACATGCATTATGTACAGTAACGACGCATAACCAACGGCGGAGTGGTTACTTTTTGAAGGACCCTCGTATGTAGAATGATTTCCCCAAGCTTCCATCTCTTGGCATTTTGGAATTGAGTTTTCCCAAAATTGGGAAACATTCCTGGAAAAAATATTTTCTGTAGTATTTAATTCCGGGTTCGAGTAAAAGTTTAGCTAATTCCACCCTACTAATTGACTTCGAAATAAATAAAAGTAACACTTCCGCAAAAGATTTAATCACTGAAGTATTTAACATATAAACCTAACATATTAATAACATTTAGTGGTTCATGAAAGTCTGTGCAAATTTAACATTATTAGGTAATCTTTAATAATAAAACGTATTTTAATTAGAAAGAAGTGTAAATTCCAGAGGCGAGTGTAACCTGTTCCCAAGGTGGCCCGTCATGGATCCCCTTAGGAACTCGCCTCTGGAATACGTATTTCAACAAAAATAGGTACCGTTCCTTTCACACAAGAAACATTTTACAATGTAACTATGTGATGAAAAATATAATTAAACGAGTTTTCAAAATATGTATAAAATATTAACATTCGTTAATTTTAAGGACGTACACACACACCCCATTTCTTAGTTACTTTAAAATAACAACAAAAACTAATCTGCTCGATCCCTGACCCAAAAAAATTACATAAAATGGCTGCTGGCAGCCCGAGACAGTTCGTTTTCTGCATGGTGCACCAGAGGGGGACTGTGTATATTGATGTAGTGCCATTTGTTAACTTTGTTAAATACTAATATGATTTTTGTGAAGTGGGCCACCTTGGGAATTATGACCACTTTTGGCTCACCGACCTTACTTGATTATGAAATTATTTAATTATTTTTAATAATTTATTTATTTATTACCACTTTTGGCTAGTCGCGACGGTGATAAGATAACATGGTTGAAGGGACAATTACAAAACACGCATGGACAACACGACACAAACCCCTACCGCCCTACGTGGACGAAAGGATAACATTTCATTTGAGTGCTTTCCAGTGGCGCAACCACAGGGGGGCAGGGGGGCATTGCCTCCCCCAACCTTGCACCGAAATTAGTTCAAGGGGGGGCAAACATTGACGGCCAAGTGTACCTGCAGGGGGCAATTACCTCCCACAACTTCAAGTTTTATGTAGCAAATAAAAATACGTACTTTTCGTATTTTATAAAAAAAAAGTAGTTCAATTTCCCGCCACCAGGTTGAAATGTGGCGCTGAAATAATGTTCAGCACTCACGTTAAGTGATTTAGCTGAGTTATTAATTAGAAAGACATTTGTTTGTGGTTGGAAGTTGCGAGAAAATAATCTCTCGTTTATTGCAAGATTGCAAGGTAAAGGCAAATCCATAACCAATTGGAGCAGTTTACGTCATTATTACAACCCATCATGGAAGTACAGCGCCACATTTCAACCTGGTGGCGAAAAATTGAACTATTTTTAATCGCTATCCTCTTCCCCATGGTCTGCATAGTGGATTCACCAAATTTCAGAGTTCTACGATGCCTCAAACAGACTATAGAGGTCTCTGAGTTGGGTAACTTTAATTCTGGCCACCCAGTATTTGAAAACCAGTTGAGTTACTGGTATGAAATGTTTTAAATCCAGTTGAGTTACTTTTGTGAAGTTCTTGAAACCCAACTGAGTTACTTTTACTAAGTTTCAATCCTAGTTGAGTGTTTTTATAAGTTGTTTGAAACCAGGTTTAGTTAACTTTAAAATATGTTTGCAAAATAGTACAAACATGTAACTCTCAACAATGAAACTCATTACAATAAATCGTAGGTGGCGGGGTGATTGTTAATGCTAGGAACGTAAAAATGTTTCTGTGCTTGTAGGCTGCACCTCAGAGTTCTACACGCACTTTGGAAAAAGTGTAACAAGTGTTTCTGCCAGAAGTAGACCAACAAGTCGCTACCCCGACCAAAAAAAAACGTGTGCTCTAAAAGTTCAAGGAGCTACGTGCAGCCACCCACTTCGATACAAAGCACCTTATCAATATTCCTGAAGCAACCCATCCAAGACAAAAGAAAGAACATTTCCGTTCACCATATAACTGGGTTATACCAGAATCGAAGTCTGTCATCGCCGACATGCAAGAAAGCGGCATTCACCGTCACCCACGCTTGCCGGCGAAACGTGACACAAAACAACCTGTAAGATAAGAGGAATCGTCCTGATTTATGTAAAGCCATAACATAGCAGCGCCAACGTTGGGAAAGCGGATTTTCGCAGAACCTCCAAGTAATTTGTCAGCTTCGGAGCTAACTTGATTAACAAAATTACTTCTTGCGGGCTAGGTGGAGGCTTCGAGGGGCTGTCGAGCGAACTAGAGAAGGGGGAGGGGGTGGAATGAGGGTGAATCGGAGGAAGACTTAAGGCATAGGAGGTTACAGGAATTGAATAGGGAAGTACAAACCTTGAGGCAGTAAATAACAAGTGAATAAAGGCGACGATAAACGAGAAACTTTGGTCTTAAAGGGGCTATTCAACAAATTGTGAAGTAATGGAAGGTTCCAGAAGCGGAGAAGTATATTCGAGAGGAATAAATCAAACCCAAGACCCTTTAGCAAGGAAGGAAAAACACCCTGGCCTGATAAAGTAACATCTTACTGGAGAATCTTCATGCAACTTGTAGCAAGGTAAATTTGTAGCTCCGGTTGCTGAGAGGTAAAAATATAGTTTCACAGATTGTCGACCGTTATGAAGTATTAAATACTAACTAACGCTAGAGGCATAGGCGTGCTCACGGGGGGTGGATCTAGTGTAGAGGAATCATATCACCGTTATTAAACAATATTATGCTCTTTATAAAATTAAGAATTTTCAAGCCGTCGAAAGTTCAAAACAACTACGGTAGGGGAGGAAGGTGTATTATTTCATATGAAATTGACTATCCAACTTCGTTCTCTAGTAAATTTCTTGTTATTAACACTCTCACACTTTATTCGCATTAGCTGTGCTACCTGTTTGTGTTTGCAGAATAAATTGCCCATACGTTGGTAACCAGTAGCGGAGATTGGGTGACAAAAGTGGGGAGAAAGGGGCAAGGACAGATTACTTTTTCCTTGTAGGTAAGGCTCAGCATTACGAGACCATAGTGAGGGGGCAAGAAGTGGAAAAAGTGTGGGAAGCGACTGTCCCACCCCTCCCACGCCCCGCTAAGCGCTGTCGCTGTTAGAAATGAATGAATTATGTGCAGTTGTTTTGAATCTGTTGTACATACGAAACCATGAGAGGGGAAATAAAGGAGGGGCAAAGTACATTGATACCAGGAGAGTTGGAATTCTTCTAATTTTCGGCGAGTCCGGACGCACTCCTTGTACGCCCCTGTTCCATACCCATCAATACAATAAAGCAGTGAGATGAAATGAGTTTTTTCTTTCTCCGATTGATTTTTTTGCCCCTCCTCAATCAGAGGGTCTGCACACGGCTTTAGGTCTAAAATATTACATTTTCGGAAAGTGTCCTGTTACTTGCAACAACCGTTTCTCTCGTGATACTGGCGTCGGGTTATTCTATTACACTTGTCAAAATACCACAAAACGCAGTTTGAACCAGCTTACATACATCGTAATTTCTAAGCAACAACCGTCTCCTAATAGCCGGAAAAACGTATACAGGTTAGTCATTAAACATTAGGTAGGATTACACAATTGTAACACCATTAAGCCTTGTTTCCATGATATGAAGAACTCAATATGCTGACCAAGGCAGAAATTAATTTTATTATAAAACATAAACTAAACGTAACGTTTCAACCTTCTAGTAAGGTCTTCTTCAGACTCTGCACCAAGTACAAATGTAACCATGTACAAAACAGGACGATATATATACACAAACATTACTCCCCTCCAGACTATTAGAAAGTTGTTCTGGAACATTCTAGCAGGTGGCTTTCCCTTGTCAACTGTACTTTCACCTAAAAGGCTAAATATATTTACTTCCATCTAAAATGTGGTTGGACTCATTATCTCACGCTCTTTTTCCTTCCTTCTTCTCTCCTCTTTCTCTCTTGTCCTTTCCACTCTTTCTAACACCTTCATCTATTGTTTGTTTATCTTCAGTCCCCGATTCCAGTTCATTGTGTGTACGACTTAACAGAGAGAGAAATGCGATATTTAAACACACGAGAGAAACAGGACATGACATACAGTGGGATGAGGCTAAGCAGATCGGAAGGGAGAAGAGAATACTATTGAGAAAATGGAAAGAGGCCAAGAAAGGGGAAGAAGACACAATGAACAGGAATGGGGGACTGAAGATAAACAAATAATGAAAGAAGGTGTTAGAAAGAGTGGAAAGGACAAGAGAGAAAGAGTAGAGAAGAAGGAAGAAGAATGAAGGAAAATGAGCGTGAGATAAAGAGTCCAACCACATTCTAGATGGAAGAAAATATGTTTAGCCTTTTAGCTGAAAGTACAGTTAACAAGGGAAAGCCACCTGCTACAATGTTCCAGAACAACTTTCTAATAGTCTGGAGGGGAGTAATGTTTGTGTATATATATCGTCCTGTTTTGTACATGGTTACATTTGTACTTGGTGCAAAGTCTGAAGAAGACCTTGCTAGAAGGTTGAAACGTTACGTTTAGCTTATGTTTTATAATAAAATAAATTTCTGCCTTGGTCAGCATAATGAGTTTTTACACAATTGCTTCATACTAGAGTAGACGTCATAACAGAAGAAAAGCATTCTGTTTTAAATTCACAATTTTAAACGTTATTAGGTTGAAGCGTAATAACGAACTTTTTCTGATACGAAAATTATTATTTCAGCAGAACTTAATTAGCATTTTGAAATTTTATTCCGAAATTACCAGAAAATGGTTTCAATTAGAGAAAATAGTGGTTATAACTTGCTTTTAGTTTATATATATTGTTTCTATAAATTAGTTATACAAAAGTAACCCTTAATTTGGATTGGTCTTGGTCGAACGATTCCATGGCCACCTCGTCGACGTTGCTGGGAAGAGGGGGAACAAACACACGTTTTTTAATGTAGCCCCAGATAGAGAAATCCATGGGGACCAATCAAGCGAACCAGTGTCACGTGCCAGTTTCGATGGCACAATGAAGGTTGCAAGGAGGAATGGTTTCTCGGAATCGACGATAGATGGCAGCACGCCATATAAAGAAGAGCAGAGCTCATTGTACAAACTAAGAGCGGAGAAGAGGGATTATATATATTATAGTAAATTGAGAAATATATAAAAGAAGAGTTCAAATACTATAATAGAAGTAAATAGAATGATGTATATAGTAATTTAAAAGAATTAAGAATATAGCCGCATATGAAACGTTTAGGAAATTTATTAAGCGAGCAAATGAATTCAGAAATGTATCTCAATTTCTTTTTGATCCTCTGACGAGGAGAACATCGTCAGCTTTTGCATTTGTCCGTTCCCCGGTGGCGCTGTGGTCAATTAGACGCCCCGAAGCACTTTACGGTTGCGCTTCTTATTTAGTCGCACTGGGCCATTGGCAGCGCTTGTTATTAGCGATCCTGGTTATTCCCCTTTGGTCGTTACATAGGAGGTGGCGCTAGTGTCAGTTTAGTCGACCCTACTCCTTTATATAAGTATAGCTTGTATCGTTTGCCAAAGAAACGGGGAAGGGAAAGAAAACATATATAGGGCATAAAGAAAAGGAAGCGAGACGACGGAACTAGATTTCTTATATATAGAAGAAATAATAAAAGAAGTCTTTTCCATAATCAAAGAAGAAGAAGCTTATTTCTATAATCAAAAGAAGAAGAAGCCTATTCGATAATCAAAAGGAAAAGAAGAAGAAGCCTTTTCCATAATCAAAGAAGAAAAGAAGAAGAAGCCTTTTCCATAATCAAAGAAGAAGAAGCCTTTTCCATAATTAAAGAAGAAGAAGCTTATTTCCATAATCAAAAGAAGAAAAGAAGAAGAAGCCTTTTACATAATCAAAGAAGAAGAAGCCTATTCTATAATCAAGAGAGAAAAGAAGAAGAAGCCTTTCCATAATTACGAAGAGAAAGAAGAAGATTTCCTTTCAAGAAGAATGTAACCGATGTAAATTTTCGATATATTTCAATGTCGCTGTATATTTTTCTCTGTATTTTGTATAGTTCTCAGAATATAGATCCGCATTTAACTATATCCTCTTGGCTATAAAACGCTTTCTTATTTGGAATTCTCAAACAAAGAACCTATCCCCTGAGATTAAGATATCTGTAGCCGTGGTAAATAACATGTAAGTACGTACCCACAAGGGGCGTAGCACCAGGGGGCCACGGAATCGTTCCACCACGACCAATCCAAGTCGGTACTTGTGTAAGATAAACAAACACTCACGCCTCCAGTGGCGGAATCTGAAAATAACAACGTGCGACAATAAATTTGAAGATTTGCTGTATTCATTGATGTATAAACCATTTCTGTTACACATACACTTTCTTCACAATTAACGGTTACTATTGTGTAACTACTTGATAGAAACCCTGTATATTGGGTATAATATAAGATAGATTTTTAAAAAGTTAGTATGTTCGGTAGTGTGAGAGATAAAATATTTAAACCAAAGTGATTGAAAGGATCCAATAAAACCGACGTTTTTCAAGGATTTCCCAGGAAAGTTTAACTTTAATCTCGGTAATTTTAGGATACTATCAAAAACAATTGACTAACACATCTTAGAAGTTATTGTTTTGTTATTAGTTTTGTCGAAATTTACCAGACGTTTCATCTTTGTACTTTTTCCTTGCTTGGTTAAATCGATTTTTACTTTTATTCATTTCCGTGTCCTAAAATAAAGTTATTTCTACGATTTTTACTGCCATCTTGGATATTGTATTACATCCAGCTTGGTTAGGTTCACTGTGGAAAGCGTGTGTTATTTTACAAAATGGTGAATTGTGGCTTACATTTAGAAATTCAGGAATGTTGACAAGTCATTTCATCATCCATAAGGATCGATAAAACGAAATATATCGGATTACACTCTCTGACATGTTAATAAAACATTAAAATACTGACCATGGCAGAATTTATTGTATAAAAAATATAAATACACTAAAAAGGTAACGTTTCCACCCTCTCACAGGGTCTTCTTCAGCCGAATATTCACACTAGAATGGTCTTTCTTGTTGTTAAATAGCATCTAGATACAGTATGTTTGTATGAAACGTGCTCGCTTACACTAAAAGAGGGACATAAAATAAGAGTTTCTGAAACCAAAATCGTAAGATCGATATTTGTACCTAGAAGACATGAAGCATAAGAGCAGTTGAGTAGGGTTACAAGACGCTGAACTGCATAATCTATATTTCATCCCTTGCTGTTATTAGAATTGTTTCAAGACCACGTGGACCTGAAGGATATTGGTTAGATTGGTCAAGAAGGGTTGTTCTTGTCCAGGACAGGGACAGGTAGAAAACATTTGTTGCTGGGGCAAGAAGTCTTTGGGTTTGTAAATACCAGCTAGTTAGATAATTTAAAAACATACGATTAAAATTGAGATTCGATAATCTCTTTAAAACATACGTATATGTAAATGTTTCCCGTTGCATATTATTTACCCCAAGTCTGGCGATGTCGTGTCGTTTGCGCCAAGTCATTTGCGCCGAGGCTTCTTATCGGTTCATTTCCGCCGTGACATATGTCAAGACCATCCTTGGCTGGTTTTCCCACAATCCAGAGTGTCATCACCGCCGCGCGCACGTATGTTTATGGGCACATGGTGCATAGTGCATAAAGTGGACTTAAAACATAAAATCAAACGTATGTTTATGACGTTGCACAGCTGTGTTTACACTGAAATGTTAAACCTATCCAGAGAGTCAAATACGTATGACTTTACTTATTTCAAAAGACGTTACACAGGATTATTTGTATCAATTTTATTCCACAACAGAAAATACATAAATCAGCATCAGCCTATTAACTATTAATCATTTATCGTTAATCGTCAAAGAAACATTGTAAATACAGTGTTATTTTTTGCAAACATTATAGCTATAAACACAATATTTCGATACATTAGAACAAGAACAGTACAAACGTTATTTGAATTCTTGTAGGTATGCAAATGCTCGAAGGCATCCTCGAAGATCGCCTAAGCTTCTGTACTTCGAAAGAACACACTCAACACATTTGTCCATTTCGATGTATTGACATTTTCATATTCTCAGCCATCTTGTCGTCTCTTCCAAGTCTGAGTTTTACATAAATACTAATTTCCCGATGTAGATCCCTCATATATACTTTCATCTTACATTCATTTACCAATCACCTTCTTTTCCAATCGAAGATAAACACAGCTGCAGCGGTAATGCCACTCCGGATTGTGGGAAAACCCACAAAGGAAGGTCTTGACATATGTCGCGGCGGAAATGAACCGATAAGAAGCCTCGGCGCAAATGACTCGGCGCAAGCAACACTGACTCAGTCTGGCACGTATCCAGATACGTAAACGACCATACCCTTATATTACACATTTGAATGGTATTTGTAATGTGCCAAAATTATTTAAACTTGGTACGAGCAGGGATGATTCTCCGGGAACCTCCATAAGAAACTGTGAAAGAAGGAGACAAAGAAGATTATTTTAATTTTGTTCTTCTCCCCCGAAAAAAAGGCTGGTTGCTAGACTCGCCAATTCAATAAAATAACAGAACTGACAATCAATCAATATATATATATATATGAATGGCTTATTGCAGAAAGGGACCTGAGTCACATTTTTGAGGTATCGGAGTTAATTTTTTCATCTCCACTGTGTCTAGCAGCATACTGCAGGGGGGGTGCATTGAGGGTTGCAAAATTAACTATTCATTATGTTGAATATTTGAGCCAACAACGGCACATTTATTTCTTACACTATTAATATTATACGATTTTTCATTGTTTTTCTCAGAACTGTGTAAAAGTGACTCAGGTCCCTTTCTGCAATAAGCCATTCATATATATATATAAATACATTCGTATTGCAGTATTGTGTGAAAATTACTCCTGCAAGGAAAAAAGAATTGCGAAACTTTCATTGTAATTTTCGTCTTCCTCACGTCTTTTACACTCCTGGCTCAGTAGCAAACACAGTTTAAACTTTTGTGGTTCAAGTTTTAGGTACCTGAAATCAAATACAATTCTCTCCTCTAAAATTTATTTTTGGCCGTTTAGTTACAAGCTGGAAAGATGACGAGAACAAAAGAAACTAACTCCCTAGCCTTCTTAAACCCGAAGGTTCATGGCTGCAGCAACACAGGCCTTCCATCTTTCCCTATCTTGAGCAAGTTCTATATACTCTTTTCCATCGCTACCGATTTCCCTTAGGTCCATCTCAACGTTGTCCCTCCATCTTCGTCTTGGTCTTCCTACTGGTCTCTTACCATCAGGTTTCCCAACAAGAATCCTGTAAACTCCTCTTTCCTCTCCCATTCGTGCCACATGGCCTGCCCACCTAAGTCTTCTTGATTTAATCATTCTAATAATATCTGGACATGAATACAAATTATGTACTTCTAAATTATGTAACCTTCTCCACTCACCTGTTTCCTCATCCCTTTTAGGTCCAAAGATTTTCCTAAGGATCTTATTTTCAAATACTCTCAATTTATGTTCCTCTTTCAATGTAAGGGACCAAGTTTCACACCCTATAATACTACAGGCAAAATGACTGTTTTGTATATTTTAGCTTTTAGTTTCTTAGATATTAAACGAGAAGACAAAAGTTTATGAAGAGAGAAGTAACATGCATTTCCTGAATTAAGTCTACTTTTTATTTCCTCTCTAATATAATTTTCATTTGTTAATATTACTACTAAGTATTTGAATTTGGAAACTCGTTCAAACGAGTTGTTATCAATAATTAGATTTTGATTATTACCTAACACTTGGTTTCGGCCTGTAAGCATATATTTAGTTTTCTCTTTGTTAACTTCCAAACCTATCTCTTTAGCAGTTTTGAAAAATATTTTAGCATTATTCCTAATTGTAATCACATCATCCCCGAGTAAGTCTACATCATCTGCATATGCTAACAACTGAGAGAACAAAAGAAAGACAATCTTATGGCGAATAATTTTAAGAGATGTATAGAGGGTCTACAAGTTCAATAGTTCAAAATGCTATTTACTACCTTAGCAATTGTTTTAGTAAATATATTTTCTTTCATATTTATAGAAATGTTACGAGAAAAAGAATCAGACGTTGCAACAAAATTCCCGTTTAATATCATCATCAATAGCAGATAAAACCATTACATCATTGATGATCAGGGCCAAGATTTTGATGAGATATCATCTTTTTTCCCTTGTGTAGTATTCATTGCTCTTAAGTATTCAAATCCTGAATATGAACCTTTGATTATAAAAATGTAAATTTTATTGTGCATTTTTTCGTCATATTTTCTATTTTTCAAATTTTACTTATTTTTTTCTGTTTTCTACTGGCCTTGTAGTAATGCAAGTCTTCAGTGTTGTTCTTGCTTCAAATATAAATAATCGCAAGCAAAGGTGAACTGACATTAACGGAATTGAAACATCAGCTTGTTTACAGCCGAAGTGTAAACATTTGCCCTGCAAGGAAGCATTGCCACAAACAAACTTCCTGTTTGTGTACTTAGACTTGGAAGCAGAAATTTCAAGCTTTCCCTGACCAACCCCATCAGATTCTTTTCGCTCAGAGCTGCTGCCACCTCGCGGGGGAAGGGGAAACTACTGGCATAATTAGTATAACACGAAGATTGATAACTTCTTGATGCTCAGATTGACTGCAATAAGAAAGGTGAGTTCAGAAAAAGAGAGAGAAAGAAAAAAAGCGAGGAGAGGTAGGGAAAAAATGAACGTAGACTAAGAGGTGGTAATAAGAGTGAAAGTTCTCGAGATAAAGTGGAATGGAAAGTGGAGGAAATCCCTTTAGGATGAAAAAAAAAAGTGAAAGTGATTTATATTCTCCCATCAAGGGACAGGTTCCGTTGTGGGTCTCGAAACGCTGAAGGCGTTTCTTTTCTTCGACTTTCGCATTTTTGACGTTGAGCACAATGGGAAACAAGTGAATTTCATAACGCGTACCCGCCAGTCTGTCTGACGCATCCACGTCTTGAACGTAGGGTGTGACAGTTACAATTACCCTGCAACTCTTAAACATCTTTGCCCAATATTCATTACGCTCTCCGTCAAAGAAAAACTTGAACAATTTTTTACAGTATTTTTCTTAATGATAATTAATTTGTCGCTGCTTTTAACATAATTAAGAAAAAGGAATAGCTATTCCTAAATGCCTCATGTATAGAATTGCTTTTGGAACAAATTTTGATTCTATAATCCCTTTTCACTTGATGTAATTAAATTACTTCTAACACGGTGATGAAAGTAGAAGGATAAGGTATCGAAGAGACCACCCGTTGCTTTTATTAAAGGGACTTTCCCAGCATTCACACAGAAGAATGGTTAAGGAAAGGTTGACAAGGATAGTACTATTCACTAAACCTTGTAGATAAGGACAGCTCCTTTACGATTTAAGTTTTGCTAATTCTTCGAACCTTATTGTTACCAATTATTATTTCGAGGCTATTTTGCGAAGTATTACAAATGCCTCCCACTCGATAAATCCATGGAGAAGCAACAGGGAAACCTTATCAATCATGATCACAGCCACAGGATTTGTACTCAGAACCACCCAAATCCAAGAACAACTCTTCTCTTGCACAGTTTAGCAGTCAAATATGTAATTTGCTGCATCGCTTATGTATATTCAGGCAATGAGCAATAATTTATTTCATTCACGGGAACATCCAAAAGACAGAATTTTTTTGTTTGCATTTCCTGCGATATGGTGTCCTTCCTGCTGTTAATTTTTGCTGAAATTAAGTCTTAAATCTACAGCGTAAACGAAAAGAGGCGAAAATTGTGGGAAATCTCTGTTCCTATAATGAAATAGAAATGAAACAAGTTGCTGATAATCGGGACAAACTTTACACTTTAAACTCGTATAGAAAACAATATAGCCGGCCCCCGTGGCGGAGTGGTTAGCACATCGCGCTACGACGCCAGGAGTCCGAGTTCGAATCCCGGCCTGGGTATGGATGTTTGTGAGTGTCCATTCATCAATTTCATCATGTCATCACTCATCCCCATCTTCGCAAATCAGCCAAGAGTGGCATAAAAAGCGAAGTAAAAAAAGCAAATCAATCAATCAATCAGAAAACAATATGCTAGAATTCGAACACTCGACACCCTTGATAACAAGGTCACAACTTTAACCACTAGGCTTCGACACCATCTTTAAATTAGGTTTCGTCATGTCCTTACCTGCTTCGCACATTCGCTTTGGAATGGCGGTGCGCAAACACACACATTACGTCAGCACACGAATAGCAACAATATCAGTGGTCATTTACCTCATGCCATCTCCCCTTTTAGGCTCATAGACGAACGTCTTCAAGGTAAAGAGATAAATTAATTTTCTGCTGAGTCATTCAACCGTACTCCTCATCTGCGGATGTAATCAAGGTCAATCGAAAATAACACCGGAAGTGTAGAGTTTATGTTGACTCATGGATCTATAGTACCTCAATTACTACTCATAGTCTTTTGGTAAAATTTCTATAGCAATTACACGTGTTCGGTAACAAAAATAACAAAACTCTGACAAGCAGGAAACAATTCAACTGCTATCCAGTGTGACAATGCTCTTAAGATTTGGACACCCCTGAAAACTTTGGACATCATTGCTATGCCCTAAAGAGCTCAGTATCCATTTGTAACATGAGGGCACAAGGATCTTGAACCGGGAAAGACCATAAGCACGCTAGACAAATGACATCACCCAAAACAGTGCCATAACGTGTCATAAGTCTCCGTCACATCAAAGCCTGACATAAACTTCTCTGCCTCTGGGCAACTTCATTCGGTAAGATCGTGGGAATCATGAAATTCATGCAGGAAAAACAAAGCCATCAATCTGGCAGAGCCGTGCAATGCGGTGCGTCCGGGCAAGACCATTATGGTACATACCACGTGACCTGAAAGGAGAAAAAGGGGTCCTCACCCCCACTCCCTCCCACTTTCCCCGCCTCTCAACCTTCGTCAGTTCTTCTCGGGGTTCCCGCGAAGGGAATCTTCGGTGATTGGAGGTTTCCCATTAATTTATGGCGTCTTAATCCTGGTTCGGTATTGGTTCCCTCGGGATTACCAAGGCGTTTTGTCACTGTGTCAGTGCTTGGAAGAAAGGATTTTTAAGGGAAGAAAGCGACGAGTAGAGGGAGAGGGGAGTAAGGTCGTTCCAAGGGAAGGGAGGAAATGAAAGAAGGGGGAAGAAAGAGGACTTGCGGGAAGTTTTTGGCTGAGAACGAAATTGGACCACAACAATTAAAGATGACGATATCTATCGTCCCCCCAACTTCTCCCCCGGTGTTAAACTTTAGCTGGAACTCTAAGAAAAGTTTCAGCAAGATCTGGAAATGGTATGAGGAAAGAAAGGGATACTTTTGTATCATACTATCTACGTTTGCTGAATCTCAACTAATGTAAGCCGGTCTCCGTGGCTGAGTGGTTATCACAGCGCCCTACTACAGCAGTAGTCCCAGTTTCGAATCTGAGCCTGGGCATGAGCGTTCTTTCACTTTGGATAATCGCGACGATGAGGATGAGTGGTGATATGAATAAATTGATGAAGACTCACAAAGAACACCCATGCTCAGGTCAGGATTCGAATCCAGGACCCTTGGTTTTGTAGCGTGCTGTGCTAACGACTCTACAGTGGAGACCAGCACAGATTTGATGTAATCACACATATAATTATTTGAGCCGATTATAATACATATATCGTTACTAAGCACTTATCCATACAGCGCCATGTTCAGTATGCCAGAATGAAAATTACAAACATTTTGGTTAGTAAAGAGATGAAGTTAAGTGAAATCATAAAATTGCAAGAAAACAGTTTCAAAATGACATTTCTTGCTTTCCCCTTACAAGAAAATAGTACGAGTTTGCAGACTTCCAAAAATGTTATCAATATCTACTTGATTCTTTTGTGGATAATAAACCTTTTCATGCTCCCACGAAAATAGGCAATAATTAGGCTGGAGAGTTCAATGAACTAACCAATCTCTAACTACGCACTGGTAATGATCAGGCTGGAAAGTTCATACGAACTAACCGATCACTGATTCCGATAGTTTTCACTTGATTCTTTTGCATGTTCGATAATAATTATCATTAATAATGTATGTTTATTAATTTACGTATTTAACCTGGTTGGTTTTTTATTCACAAGTTTCGCTTATTTAATAATAAGTACTAAGTAAATAAGTTTTGTATATGTATTTTTTTGTTTCTTATGTGTGATTTTGTACAGTTTTCTTTGTTCGGATTTATGAATTCTTGGAACAGAAAATCAAAACACAGGACTACAGCCATCTTTCGTTCTTTTCCACAATATTTGAGGTACTTTTTGTGTTTAAGTGAACCAACAAGATTGTATTTGTTGCGTAATCGGGAAAAGAGATATGCGACGAGACGAGAGATAGCCATACTGAAGAAACAGTTAAACTAGATTTCCACAGTATAAACTCACAAAAACTCTCTGATCTTCGCAGAAATTAAGAAAATGAATTGGTTGAATTTGTATAAATATCGGATTTGTTCTGATTCCTATACCAGCTGAAGTATAGAAATTTTGGTCGATATTCGTAGCTATATCCGAAATGGAAGAGATCCACATCCCCACACATGCCTTTAGCAACATGTTGTACAATGTTACAGACTAACGAGTCTCTGGTGTCTCGACTCGCAGCCATCTTAATTCTCTGTGGGACTGACTTGAGTGCTGACTATCTGTGCTTGCGATTATCCATTCAATAATTTCATATTTTCACCATGCATCCTCATCTTCGCGATTAGCCAGAAGTGGCAGAAAAGCGGGGTGAACATAAACAAAATCAATCAAGGAGTCTGCAGGGAGCAAATTTTACTATATCAGAAAGCTAGTTTATAAATGATCCTGAATAACATTACAATCAGTGTCATATTTATGTGCGGCAGTAAGTATAATGGCCAAAAGATTGCGCATGTACAGTGGCTCTCAAAAGTTTTAGAACAACGACATTTTAAACTAGGCAACCCAACTTACCCAAGGCGTTGTTGGTTTGCGTGCAGAGTTAGGCTAAATTTCAGGGTTGCCACATGCACAATAGATATTTATAAAATACGCGAAAGAAATAAATCCAAGTATTATTGTATAAAACTAGAAAAAATATCAGTATTACATTTGTTGCAAATGAGAAATACTTTCTGAAAGAAAGAAAATCGATTTTCTAGTATTTCATAGCTAATGAGTCTACACAAAGGAAAGATGAGAGATGAAACTGAAGGGGCCAACAGAGAGGAGAAGAGAGAAAGCAGAAGGGGAAGAGGAAAATCAAAGAAGGGTAGAAAATGAAGGACAGAAGTGGATTGGAGAAGTAATGAGGAGAAAGGCAAAATATGCAGGAAGAGATGAGGAAAATGGAGCAAAGAGGAGAGAAGAGAGGAAGGCAATCAGGATGATAGTAGAGGAGGAAGAAGGAGACGAGAGGAGGGGAGTGGAGAATAGAGTGAAAGAGAGAAGAAGAGAAGAACGAAAAGAAGAGGAGAAGATTGCTGTGAGGTCGGAAATATAAGACAGGAGAGGAGATAAGAGGAGTGGAGAAGAGTGGGATGGAGACAAGAGAGGAGAAATGGAGGTAGGGCGATATGAGATAAGGCAGAGAAGAAGGAGGGGAGAGAAAAAGGAGAAGCAGAAGAGAAGAACAGAAAATACTGGAGACGAGAGGAGGTAAGATGTAGTTGCAGAAAATATCGTCTCGGCGTCAAGAATTGATGCATTGATCAAATTATCGACATGAAACATTCAATAACATTTTAAAATGTATTGGAGAATGTATTAGATGGGTGCGAAATGCCTTTTGGTTGGGTCAGAGCAAGATAAAATCTTCCACGTAAGATCTTTGATTTTACCTGCGATTATACCACTAAAAACTATGAATGTAATTTTAATATTTATCCAATTTTTCTCTGTCCTCCTCCGTAGTCGAGGGGGTTAAGGCGTTTACTCGTCTTGAGATTGTTCGCTGCGGGACGGCGTAGGTTCGAATCCGGCTCTGGTCGGAATTTATTCGGCCGGTGGCAACCCACCATCGTGAGGAAATTGGGAAGCTCCGAGTGAGTGAGCGTAACCCGATCGAGAAGACCTGCAACGGCTGGGGGCTCGTCGGGCTGATCCCCCGACACTCCAATACTGGTCTAAGATATCCACGCTACAACAGGTGACGGAGGAACAGTGTGGGAGGGAGACCAGCAGTCGGTAGGTAAGCCAAGGCCCTCACGGGCTGTAGAGCTATGGGTTATTATTATTAATTTTTCTCTACTTCTCGGTTCGTTGAAATTGAGATTTTGTTATTTCCCTTCACCCAATCGTTAATTACAAACTGAATCATTCCGTTTCACACGGCGTGAACAATGAACACAATGGGATATGTCTAAAACTTATGAAAATTTTCTGGCACCGGAGGGGTTTGAACCCACGACCGTCGGATTGGCAACTCTTAAAGGTATCCACTACCCTACAAGCTTGCGCCCCTGAAAGCAGGTAGAAGCAGCTGACCAATGTGAAATGTAGATCAAACTCTCCTCCTACATGTAATGTGCAATGAATACTCGTTTGTATCAAAGAAAACGAAGGTAGTAGGAATCGGCGAAAACATTTAATGGAGAATTGCACATGATGAAAGCTGTTCATTCGATATTTGCGGAGGTATCCTTGCATAGAACTCGAGTGGGAAAAGGGGTAAAAGTAGTATGTCCTGAATTGCCATAAACATAAATAGTTATTTCATTAGTATTTGTCAATGACTTTGAAGAAGTAAATAATTATCGTTAGAGTATCATAATTCACGATCTTATATAGGAAAATATCCCTTTGAACGCGTGTCAATTCATTTATTTGTTTATATTTTTTTAGCAAATTCCAGATGCTGAACAATGTAGCCTCCGTACACTGGAATTACCAAAAAATCTTACCATGTTCTTGTTTAATACAAGAAGAAATATATATTTTTGTAAAGAAAGAACACCTCGTATGGAGGACCAAACCTGGGACAGCTTACAATGCTATCAAGAACTCTGACCAATACACTACGCCCTTGGTTTCCCTTGGAGCAATATATCTTAATTATTCTGTCGCCTCAATATTGTAAACTTTATCCTGTAAGAAAAAAGTTCAATACTCTCATATAGCTCTTTACTTATAGAATTACTTTATACACATACATTTGAAATTTGACTCTCAATTTCTTTCTTCGTATTAGTATATCTAAACTTGTGTAATTTTATTTGTAATTTTATTACAGTTACATGAACATCTATGAAATGTTTCCTTATAACTTGGAATGTAGTAAATGTATACTATCAAGTCTTCAAATGAATTTTAGACCACTAGAATTTGGCAAGAGAATTATGTATGATCAATCATTCATTACTGAAGCAAACGTTTTAATACTCTCTGGAATTTTCATTCTGAGATAAGTTTGTTTACTTGCTACATGTATGCGAACTACACTCTGTCCCACTTATCTCTGGAGCAGGTGAACGAAAACAAGTATCTGAGCAGCGATGAACAAGTGATAGGAACGGGATTGCGTGGAGAGAGGAAAGCCACATCAGTTACCAACCTTCCCATCAACGTGTACGGTTGGGCTCTGTTCACTCGATCCCCCCCCCCCTTTCCCCCCTCTCCTCTTCCACTATGCCCGGCTTTGCTCCAGAGAGGCTGGGTCAGGGTACAGTTAATTGATTTCGCAAAAAGTATCTCTGTGTGCCACACATTTAATTGTTACTCACATAAAAATAAATATTGTCAATTTGCATTCAGGGGGTAGTTTCACAGTTACAAACTATTTTCGCCTTGATGAGAAATTTAGTGTAAATAGGCATTTTGTTTATAATTTTGAAATTGAGGTCTAAGGTTGAAATCCTCATATTTAGTGCTTGAACTCGTCACCTAAGAGGTTGAAGACCCGTCCTGTTCTTTGTGCGTGACCTTCTTTATTTTTTAAAATTCATTATTCATCCTCATCCTCGCGATTAGCCAAAAGTAAAATAAGGGAAGTCCTCCTCCGTGACCGTGCGGTCTAAGGCACTGTGCTTTGGACTCCGACTGCGGGACTGCATGTGTTCGAGTCCGCCTGGGATCAGTCTCTATGTTCTCGGCCTGTGTATAGGATCGGTGTCAACCCACCATCCTGAGGAAATTGGGGAGCTACGGGTGAGTAGCGTAACCCGGTCTCGGAAATCTCCTATGGGGGATGTTCCTGGGTAAACGAAAAATAATCGATCAGACAATTCGATTATCGAAGGCGATAAAAGAATTTCCGGTTTGACCAAGTTTCCAATATAAGCAAATGGAATACAGATTGTCTTCGAGCTTACTTTGTTAAAAAGGAACGGATACAATATGCATAACTTGTAATTTTTAAGTGACATAGAGAAACAAAGATACCTCGAAGAAATGGGTCAGTTCCCGGAGCCTTGAATGAAGATTTATGGAACAATAGTAATCTTCTCCGAGACAATGTTGATCCTCTACCAACGGTTCCTTGGGTATATATATATATTTATACATGTATATTAAACAAGAAAGTTCATTCGCTTATAGATTAAAATATTTTTTACAATAAAAATGAAGTAAATAAGAATAAATTCTTAAAGGCAAAAAGAACATTAAATACACCAACGCAAAACAAAGATATTCTACATAATAGTTATAAAGTGCACATTTAATTTCTCATTAGTAAATCTACAGATCAATTTTTACATAAACGTGTATTTTAAGTTGGTTCTAATTTATGTTTGGCCATTTATCATTCTTCATAATTAACCCCACAGTTCTACAGCACCTTGGCGGGCCTTGGCTTACCTACCGACTGCTGGTCTCCCTCCCACACTGTTCCGCCGTCACCTGTTATAGCGTGGAGGTCTCAGACCAGTATTGGAGTGTCGGGGGATCAGCCCGACGAACCCCCAGCCGTTGCAGGTCTTCTCGATCGAGTTACGCTTCCCAATTTCCTCACGATGGTGGGTTGCCACCGGCCCTATACGTAGGCCGAATAAATTCCGACCAGAGCCGGATTCGAACCTACGCCGTCCCGCAGCGAACGATCTCAAGACGAGTGAATGCCTTAACACGCTCGACTACGGAGGAGGACATACATGCAGGTAGTTTACTAAAATTTACTAAAAAAAATGAATTGACGCACGTTCAAAGGGATATTTTCCTGTATAAGATCGTGAATTATGATACTCTAACGATAATTATTTACTGCTTCAAAGTCATTGACAAATACTAATGAAATAACTATTTATGTTTATGGCAATTCAGGACATACTACTTTTACCCCTTTTCCCACTCGAGTTCTATGCAAGGATACCTCCGCAAATATCGAATGAACAGCTTTCATCATGTGCAATTCTCCATTAAATGTTTTCGCCGATTCGTACTACCTTCGTTTTCTTTGATACAAACGAGTATTCATTGCACATTACATGTAGGAGGAGAGTTTGATCTACATTTCACATTGGTCAGCTGCTTCTACCTGCTTTCAGGAGCGCAAGCTTGTAGGGTAGTGGATACCGTTAAGAGTTGCCAACCCCTCCGGTGCCAGAAAATTTTCATAAGTTTTAGACATATCCCATTGTGTTCATTGTCCACGCCATGTGAAACGGAATGATTCAGTTTGGAATTAACGATTGGGGGAAGGGAAATAAGAAAATCTCCATTTCAACGAACCGAGAAAAATTGGATAAATATTAAAATTACATTCATGTTTTTTAGTGGTATAATCGCAGGTAAAATCAAAGATCTTACGTGGAAGATTTTATCTTGCTCTGACCCAACCAAAAGGCATTTCGCACCCATCTAATACTTTCTCCAATACATTTTAAAATGTTATTGAATGTTTCATGTCGATAATTTGATCAATGCATCAATTCTTGACGCCGAGACGATATTTTCTGCAACTACATCTTACCTCCTCTCGTCTCCAGTATTTTCTGTTCTTCTCTTCTGCTTCTCCTTTTTCTCTCCCCTCCTTCTCCTCTGCCTTATCTCATATCGCCCTACCTCCATTCCTCCTCTCTTGTCTCCATCCCACTCTTCTCCACTCCTCTTATCTCCTCTCCTGTCTTATATTTCCGACTCCACTGCACTCTTCTCCTCTTCTTTTCGTTCTTCTCTTCTTCCCTCTTTCACTCTATTCTCCACTCCCCTCCTCTCGTCTCCTTCTTCCTCCTCTTCTCTCATCCTGATTGTCTCCCTCTCTTCTCTCCTCTTTGCTCCATTTTCCTCATCTCTTCTCGCATCTTTTGCATTTCTCCTCATTACTTCTCCAATCACTTCTGTCCTTCATTTTCTACCCTCCTTTGCTTTTCCTCTTCCCCTTCTGCTTTCTCTCTTCTCCTCTCTGTTGGCCCCTTCTGTTTCATCTCTCATCTTTCCTTTGTGTAGACTCATTAGCTATGAAATACTAGAAAATCGATTTTCTTTCTTTCAGAAAGTATTTCTCATTTGCAACAAATGTAATACTGATATTTTTTCTAGTTTTATACAATACTAATACTTGGATTTATTTCTTTCGCGTATTTTATAAATATCTATTGTGCATGTGGTAACCCTGAAATTTAGCCTAACTCTACACGCAACCCAACAAAGCCTTGGGTAAGTTGGGTTGCCTAGTTTAAAATGTCGTTGTCCTAAAACTTTTGAGAGCCACTATACAAGAGCAGTAAATACACTTTCAAAATAGTAAAATGTACTAAAATGCTGTATTAATTAACAAAGTTGATTTTCAGACATATTTCAGGTATATACCGTACATTAAAAAAAAGAGAAACTATAAAATGCAACGTGGTACTGAAACAGTCATTGTTGACTTCCAATTATTTCACTTCCATGGTCAAACGGATAAATGAAACCAATTTAAGATAATTACGAAATGTTACAATTGATCATGGTGTTGATTTTCGAGACACAGATACATAAATGGACGGGCTAGCATGAAGTACCTTTTCAATTTTTGTTGAAAAATACAGAATGATGTACAATCACCGGCAAAAAAAAATGGGATACTTAGATCTTCAGCTACTCGCTTTCTTGCAAGGCGTTATGCGTTTCAGGTGACTGTACCACTAAGTCGTGTCTTCCCGTTTCACCCATTCCCCTTCCGCCCAGTACCGAAAAACTTGTTTTATTGACCCAAGTGATAACACGCGCCAGAACGGAAGTACCGTTTCGCCCAAAAGGAAGTTTTGAAAGAAGTTTCAATGTGAAGGGAAATGTGAAAGTAAAAAGCCAAATAATCAGGTATGGCTTCCAAAGTGGAGCCTTGTCCCATTTTTTAATGCATTAGTAACAGAAATACAGATACATGTACATAACAATACCCAGTACAAACACAATATCAGCAATAGTATTAGCCAGTGAGGTTAGGTTGCGCGACATCCTTCGTTGCATTTCCAGTACGATTTGTTAGAACATCGCGAGTGAATTCCATATACCGGGTGGTCCAAAAGTCCCGGAACGGTCACATATCGTAAGAAATACACATCGAATCGGAAAACGAAAAAAATACGTGTTTAATAAGTGAAATAAAGCTATTCAATGATATCACACTTGATTCCCCACCCGCGCCCCCTGGGGACATTTTAGTGCAATTTTCTTGACGTGCAGATTCCGAATCTTCAATCGCTTTCACTCTAGCTCAATTAGGGGCAGAGCATCCCTTTGAAACTTTTTTGGTTTTTATGAAATTTTCACTTTTTTTGCGAAAATTTAAAATTGCCATATCTCCGTTCCTAATTGAGCTATGAGGATGGTTGATAGCTCGTTGGACTCAAAATCAAGTCCTCTTTCCGATTCTACAATACAACATGGGGGTTTCCATTTAAAATTTCACAGTTACCCCCGCCACACCCTCAGAGGGAGAGGGTGGGGAATCAAGTGTGATATCATTGAATAGCTTTCTTTCACTTATTAAACACGTATTTTTTCGTTTTCCGATTCGATGTGTATTTCTCACGATATGTGACCGTTCCGCGACTTTTGGACCACCCGGTATGTAACCATCAAAACGCAGTAACTTGCCATCACGTTTCGTTAAAATGAATGACACAGACATGTTGCATTTCATGGTGATCTATTTCAAACCCACGATGATATAGGTGGGATGTGAAGAGAAGGGAGGGACACGTGGCTCTACACGATTGGGAATTTTTACTTTCACATTTCCCTCTGGGCGAAACGGTAACGGGCGAAACGGTACTTCTGTTCTGGCGCGGGTTATCACTTGGGCCAATAAAACAAGTTCTTTGGTACTGGGCGAAACGGGCATGAATCCCTCTAAGTAGATGGAATAAATTTCACTGTTTTCAAAAGACTCCAGTCTTGGAAAGTCCACTTGAAGCAAACAAATTAAAAAGCTGACTTTCGCTTATGATATTTAATAATTATTATGATATTTGAGATACAGGACTGACTTGATACCGTTATATCGCACAACGAAACTTAACTAGACTTTTGACAAACGTATCACAGACGTTACTAACTGGTCTCTTCTTGAAATAAACATGGGCAAGACCAGAGTTGTTCCGGCTGCCCATTTGAACTGGATGCCCAGTCCCTATTAGCCCATTTGAGAGCAAAGTGGACTTAAGATTTGATGGTACTCACATTAAAAAATGCACTAACTAACTAACGCTCTAGCCTTCTTAAACCCGAAGCTTCATGACTGCAGCAACACAGGCCTTCCATCTGTCCCTATCTTGAGCAAGATCTTTCCAACAATGCTAAAGAATGCACAGATAGGCAAATCAGAAGTGGGACTGCAGGTTGAAGTGTACCTTCACCGGGTATCAAACCCGGGACCACTTGATTACAAGGTAATGACGTCACCACTATGCCATCAGGAGGCCCAGGAAGGCATTTCAAAGTATAGGACTGACCGCTAAGAAAACTACGATATAACCCAATCCCTATTTCCGCTTATGAAATTGCCCGTCACTCTACTGACTGGAGAAGCAATTGCTTTCAGCAACACACCGCCACTTCCTTTGACCGTTGCCGCATTGGAAATCACGAAACAGGCACAACGCAGCCGTGATAATCAGGCTGTATCCTGGCTTAGACTTAGTGTGGGTTGGAAGCGACCATCACGTGATAAAATCCATTTCCGAAGCACGTTAAACTCGTCGGCATTCAACGCGCATTATCGTTCTAATTAAACAAAGCCATTGCGGTTGGCCGCAGAATAGACACTGCGTAGTGACCTATAAATCGGCGTCAAATAGGCATTTTGAAAGCAGCGGGTCGTTTCCCCTTAAGGTTTTGATGGCTAAAACATGTGTTTAGTAGCTGGATGATATAATGAGACAGATATTCACGTTCGGTCGTTCGCCATGTGCACAATGTCGTTTGGTTAATCGCACGCGTGCTCTGTTTGCCCGAGCGGACTTCGAATGTTCCCTTGTTGGGTTGTGAGGCAGAGGTTCCCCGTAGGAAATGCTTGGAGATTTTTTTCTATTTAAATCATATGTATCAAATTTGGTTTTGCAAATTTGGTTGGACGTCATCTTTAGGTGTAATCATAATTTTAAAAATGTTGTAAAAGAGAGAAGAAAATTTAATAAAACAAGTGAGATACAGAGAGAAAGAGAGTGAAATAAGATAAATAAAGAAGCAAAGCAGGGAGAGACATGAACGAACGAGACAGAGAAAAATGGAAAATTAAACAAACAGGGCAAGGAGAGAGAGAGAGAGAGAAAGTAGAAGGGGACTAAAACGAAGTAAAATAGAGAGAGAGTCATAAAGGAAGGAAAGAGATAAATAAAGATGCTAGACAGAGAGTGAACCGACAAACAAGAGACATAGAGAGAAGAAGAAAGAGATCGGATTTGAATAAAGAAGAAAGACAGATATTGAAGGGGGAAGAAAGAAAGAGAGAGATGAAGAAGGGAAACAGAAATAATGAAATATAAAGAAGCGGCGATAAGAGAGAGAAAAGGGAAGAGAAATAGAGAATGAGAGAAAGAAAGAGAGCTGGAAAAAAGAAACGTAAAGAGGCAAAACAAACAGTATAAGGAGAAGTGAATTAAAATGCAAGAGAAAGAGGAGGCAGAAAGAATGATATATAAAGGAGTGAGGCATTCAGAAAGACGTGAAAAAGCGAAACAGAGAAAGAAATAGAGATAAATAAAGAAGCAAGACAAGTAGGAAGATGCAAAACGGAAGAAGAATGAAAATAGAGAACAAGACATAGAGAAGCGAGACAGAGGAACGAAAAGAGAGTGAAAAATATAGGAATGAAGGTTAATATAGAAGTTTCACACACAGAGTGAGAGAGAGAGATAGAATAAGAAATGAGGAAGGATAGTTCATTCACAAAACGTTCATGCCCAGGCCGGGATTCGAACCCGGAACCTCTTGCGCACTGGTCTTATCACTCCGCCACTGAGCTTTTCGGCTTATTACACGTGATTTAAACTGAAAATAAGAGACTACACTGTAAAACATAGGAAGCCATCAAATGTACCCCTACTGCGAAAGTGCTTTTTCACTTCGTATTCATTGGGCACAATCTTTGTAGACCAGAAACTGACATTACGTTTTTATGTCCATCGAAAGAGGGAAATTTAAGACTATATTTACGACAAAATTGTTTACCATCTTTTACTAATTTGTAATTAAACGACAATTCTTTTAATTTTATTTTTATAACTTAAAACCACTACCAAAGGAAAACAATATGTATGACTTTCATACAGTTGTACTTTTATTCTTTTATGGGATGAGTTCAAGATGCGAAAAATTTTGTTTGAGGAATGCAAGATTAATTTTTGCATTTTTTCGTATTATATTAATGTCTTTCTTGTACTTACAATTCGATTTTCTATTTCTACGTGGAGCACGTTGCACGTTGCACGTTGCATTTTCTTGACGTTTTCTTTTTGAAGTGCCGTTTCCTTGACTTCTATATCCATTTTTCCCCATTTTCTTTCATGTTTGTGCGATCTTAGTTTCATTTCCTCTGCAACTGTCGCTCGAGGGTGTTATCTTCTTCTTCTTTGTACTTAAAGTTCACTCTGGCCGTGGGGTGCGGTGAGTGCGGCGTCTTAATACTACAGTTCCAATTTGGTTAACTGCAGGATTGTGGTGTCCTCTTAGTTCATTCCAGAACTTTGCTGTTAGTCTTTTGATGACATCTTCTATCTTGTCAATTTCGAGATCTTCATGAATTTGCTGATTAGATGTGTATCTGTCGTGTCCGCTGATTATTCTTGTAGCTTTATTTTGAATTATCTGGAGTTTTGCCATGTAGCTTTTCGCGGCATGATGCCATGCCGGTATCGCATAAAGTATTGCTGGCCTAATCATTGTTTTATAAAGGCTTATCATTGTGTCTAATGACAGCTGCAGGTTTCTGAAGACTGCATAGAGTCCTCCTATTCTTTGGTTTCCTTTGTGGTGTATTTCTTCTATATGGGCTTTGAACGTAAGTCCGCTGTCGAGCATTAGTCCTAGATATTTTGCTTTCCTGGCGTTTGTGATGTCTTGTCCAAAGAGCTTCAATGTTTCTTGCTCTTGTCTTCTCCTTCTGGCGAAGATAACTGCTATGCTTTTGGTTGCAATGGATGACATTCTTTTCAAATCAGAATGTTTCATTTTCTCAAAGGTGGATACCCCATTTAGTATTCACATAGCAACAAAGAAGAGCCAAATAGATTCCCATAAACAAATAGGAAAACACACTATGAATTTCTCAAAATTTTAGACTATACTTGTAATTTCTAATGCCTATAGTTAAGGAAACAAAACTTTGGAAACCTCAGTATGAATGTGCTGACACCTATGTGTGTGTGTGTATCAGGGGTCGGAAAGTTAGTTTCTAAAAGGTAATTCAGTTACATGTTACTGGTACTGAAACTTAACTGTAAGTTACTTTTACAGTTACGTTTCGAAATATTTTCTGGCAAACTAACTACACACAATTAATGATTATTATTTGTTATAATAAAATAAATAAATGTATGAAGATGTAAATGTTTTATTTACGTTGTATGTCTGGTGCATAAATATAAGTCTTCATATACAGTATTGTTATTATTACAACAAAAAATAAGTTGGAACACCGAAGTCTTCAAGAGTAATTAGAAATGACAAGTTGCGTGGATGTTCTAAATTTAGTATCCAAAGAACTTACTTGCCCGAGGCGAACCACGAATATCATTTCACCTTAGCATCCAGAGAAGACACATAAATACAAGGCTGTGAAATTCAGCTCTTCCCGCAGGTTTCAAATTTTCAAGCCGATAATTTAACTGTCGTAAAGAAACTGTAAAAGTAACAATTGATAACGTTACTTCTGTTTCAAGGAAGTTACTATGTTACAGTACCTAGCTACAGTCAGAATTCCTCAAAGAATTAAGTGTTACTCGTAACTCAATAACAAGTAACTAGTTCCTTCCAAACACTGAATTCACACACACACACACACACACAAGGTGCACGTGTAGAAGAGTTGAGTACTACATCCCCAACGTGAGCGTAACAAAAGAAAAATATATTTCGAAAAATGGAAACATGGTTCCATAACGCTTGAGAGATCATATGTCATGCCTCATGCTTCACCATTCAATGAGAACAACTTCTGACAGCTGTGGTTCCTCCTTGCCTTCGAAAGTAACAGCTCTGTTCCAATAACTACCAATATATATGGAAATGTATTACATATGGATGTCCATCCGTTCGCCGTCGTGTCTGTGTGTCTCTTTCTCCCTTTTCTGTGTCTCTTCCCCCTTCGTCATTTTCAGTCGTGTTCACCTTTCGTTCTCTGGAACTCATATTCTTGTAAATTTTTTTCGGGTTTCGGAACTGTATACACAAACAGTATTCAAGAAAGTTCAAAGATTTCTGATGGAGATGTACGACTGGGGAGCTTTAGTACTGTGATGGAACTTTGTATTGAAGTTCAGAGATGGCGCTGTATCGAATTTGTAAAATATGTTAGATATATGATTACAAATGTATCTGCTACTAAGAAATAAATTTAATGTAAAAATTTACTTTAATAAGTTTGTAAAACTTCTTTATCACTAAAGAAAAATAATTGATATTTACTCAAAACTATAGAATATCAGACGAATTTATGGAACATAGCGTTATATTGTTGTAGAACTTGAGTGAATGAACAGCACGGTGAACTAAGATTAAGATTTAACTAGTAATTAAGTAGTTATCTTTGGATAGAGCACAAGGAATCCCATAGCCGTGCTCTTGTGTTTATATGATACCACAAATTAAATTTCTAGCCACAGAAGCAGAGAGTAGTGATCATTTTCATCACCAACACCATACCATTAGGAGGCAGGAACTAATTCGGAAAGCCTTTCAATGGATGGATAAGAGTGTCAGGGTTAATAGGTGAATATACCTGATTTCAGCATTCTAGATTATTTCCAATTTTTTTCTCACATTACATTACGTACTGTGCGGTCACAAGAGAATCTTGTTGAGCAAGCTCAAGGTCGGTTCTACTTCAGTGGTCATTGCTACTTTGAACATTTCTCTCTCTTAATCTGTTTGTCTACCCTTTCCTTTATCCACTGTGTTTCCTCACTTACTATATTTCCTTTTCTCTTGTCTTCCTCCGATTCTTCTTTTTCTCTATTCCTATCTTCCCTCTTTTTGTTTCTCAATACCTCTATCTACCTATTGCTTCCTTTCTGTTTCACTTTCTTCCTGTATTTCCCTAGCTTTGTTTATCTCTTTTTCTTTCGTGCTCTTTCATTATTTGCTTCTTTTTCTCTTTCTTCATCTGTTTCTTTACCTCTCACTTCTCGTCTATTTCTCTATTACTTTATATTACTCTCTCTCTCTTTCTCTCTCAATCTGTTTATCTACCTCATTTTTCTAGATCTATTCTGTTCCCTCGTCTCTCATTTCAACTTTCAACTTTCCTTTTCTTCCTCCGTTTCTCTTTCTTCTTCGATTTATTTCTCTCTTCCTGTATCTCTATTGCTCTCTGTACCTAACGCTTTCGATTTTCACTTTCTTCCTGTATTTCCCCTTTTCATTTCTATATTTTTCTTCATTTCTTTTTCTCTTTCTCTTTCTTTATATGCTTCTCTATATCTATTTTTGCCTGTTTATTATGCCTCTCAATCTTCCTCTATTGCTTTGTACCATTCTCCGTCCCTCTCCTGTCTATGCTCGATTCGTGCTCTTCTTTAAATAATTCTGAAAATATCTCCTGTATATGGATGTGCTAAGACTCTATAAAGGTGGGCTATAACTTTTCCTCTCTGTGGCAGCGCCACTGATCACGTAAATACTCTTCGCGACAGTAGTGTCAATACAGACACACAACGGATAATAGTCAGCCATCCTTATATTCCTGATGAATATAAGTTTTCCCTTGATATACGCGGACAATAGTCTGCCAGCATTGCATTCCTGATGAATATTTGTTATTCCTTGCTAGGCATGATCAATGTTCAACCATCATTGCATTTCTGGTGAATTTTAGTTCGCATTTGCTAGATATGAACAATTTTCAACCATCATTTCATTTCTGATGAATATTAGTTCTCTTTTGCTAGACATAAAAAATTTTCAACCATCATTTCATTTCTGATGAATATTAGTTACTTTTGCTAGACATGAACATTTTTCAACCATCATTGCATTTCTGATGGATATTAGTTATCTTTTCCTAGACATGGACAATAGTCAGCCATCCAGGGGAGATGCCAGAAATTTGGCCCCCAGAAAAGTATCCCTGAAACAAGGGTAAACTTTCACGCCTGAAAGGTATACTTTTATCATCTCAAATAACATCAAGTTACAAATTATACATTCTGCCATATGTATATTTTCTCATAAAGTAAGTTTAGTTTCGTATCTCGTTATTATCAAGAAATTATGAACAATATTCATAAGACGGGAAAATCTCAATTGAGAATTTTCTTTTAATCTAGTATCTCTCATCGTGAACATACAATTTTTGGGTACTCAATGTTTTTTTTTTCGTTGACGCTTCTAGAACTACATGTCCTAAACAAGAATGCGACTTATATCGCCATGGCAACCCTTGAAAATCGCCGACATATTTCATTCATGCCGCCTTATATCTTGTGATAGAAACATTACTGTTGAACGTTGAAAGAGGGAGAAGCTTTGGGGATTACAGATTGTCTTTTCCTTTGCAACTTGAAATACAGAAGCAGAAATGTTAAATCGCAAAATAGAATTGTTTAACTTTGACTCTTAATTATGTTACACAGGAGTGAAAATATGCACCCAATCTAAAACAAAGTTATTACAGGAACGAAAGCTTATATCTTTAAGAGCAAATTGCAAGTTTCAGGGCTCGTGCTTTTTTAGTTCGGAAGTTATGCAATTAAACATGCATGTAATGTAAAATTCAGTCAGTTAGATAGGTGTAAAAAAATGTGGTGTCATTTTCGGAACTTTGTTAGTGCTTAAGGAAGGGAATGTTGGTAGGGGGCGGGGGGATATTTAAAGATACAGTTATTGCACATTGAATGCATATGGGGGGATGCAGGCCTCACCTTCCCAATATCGTTCATTTGTGAAGGTGATGTTATAAGTGCCACGCTCCGACCACCATTAACCTCTTCCCCCCTCCCTGAGGGTTGTCCCCAAGTACCGCTTTCTTAGAGGCTGGGTGACCAGCTGGGATATTGCTGGGGAAAAAATCCACACTTATTCATCTACCGGTACGGGTCTTCCGCGTGGCAGTCAGATGTCTATCGATTGCCCCATCTTATTCTTCTTATGACGCTACAGTCCACTGATGAACCTTTGTCTTCTCTGTGATTTGTTTCCATCTGGGCACAACTTTCCAATTTCTGTACTGGAGATTCCGAACATCCTCGTCCACTCTATCCACACATCTTAATTTAACTCTTCCTCGCTTCCTCTGTCCACCTGGGCTATCCAACATCACTCTCTTTGCGGGCTCGCCATCACTCATGCATATCACATGCCCTGCCCATCATAACTTTGATGCCCTTATTACACTAAGAGTTCCTTATTAAAACGTTTCTCCATTTTCCATTCTCTCATACTGGTTCCAATATTCTTCGTTATATCTTTCTTTGAAAGGTCTCTACCAGCTGTTCATCATTCCTTGAACTGGTCCAAGTTTTCGCTGCTATAAGTCGTGCCTTTACTTCCTAGAGTGAACCATTCTCACATGTCACAACACAACCCAGGAAGATGAAGGAGTCCACTCTATCAAAGGTATAATTAGCCATTGTTATGATCGGTGATGTATTTTATCCGTGTGCTTTACCTGCTGTCATGTACTTAGTCTTTCTTTCATTCACCACCAATCCCATTTTCTTTTCTTCCCTTTCTATGGCGGAATGCTTTTTCTGCGAAGTAAAAGTCTTTCTACAATATTCACGTCATCCGCATACGCTAGTACTACGGGGTATCAAAAAGTAATGCCTCCTGCCATCCCAGATCTTTAATAATGCATCAATCAACATAAACTATACATCATAGTGAGGCCTGAAGCCTCTTCTACATATGCCTACTGTTCCACATAATCACCGTTCAGTTCAATGCATCTACGCCAACATTCAACCCAAGTGTCAAATCCATGTTGGCAAAACTCTGGAGTTTGTTGTCTGCACCATGTCATCACTATGTGCGTTAATCTTGCAGTCTTGAATTTTTTGGGACGTGGAGAACCACTAAAGCGCCATTGCATCGATTGCACTTTACTCTATGGGTCATACATATACGCCCATGTTTCACCTCCAGTGATCCAATCTTTGAAAAAGTCGTTCTGATGTGCTTCAAACGCGGCCAGGAGCTCTTGCGATACTTGCTCACGCCTAGTGCGCATGTCTGCGGTCAGTTCTTTGGGAACTCACTTAGCACACACTTGGTGGTATCCTAAGTCACAGACTAAGGCCTGAGAAGACCCATAAGACACGTTAAGTACGGCTGCCAACTCCTCGATTGTGATGCGCCGATCCTGACGAATCAATTCATCTGCCCGGCGTTTCTTGTCCTCCGTCAGTGATGTTGATTGACGTCCGCTGCGCGGTTTATTTGCAATATCCTTCGTTGAACCTCTTCACCCAACATCTGACATTGCTCACGTCCACTACAGTGTCCCCATAGACATTTGTTAACCTCCTATGCATTTCTACTGTGGGGCAACCCTCTTTTGCCAAGAACTCAATCACAGCTCTTTGTTTATGAAATCCATGGTTTCCTTCAGTCAATCTGAAACATATAGTACACAAGTGTTAGCAAAGGACTAATATATCACATAGTAATAACACATCAACAACGCGCTACACATTACAAAATAATATACGAGGAGGCATTACTTTTTGATTCCTCCACGTATCTGGATCGACTTATATAGTACTGCCATTTTGCATCCGAGCTTCCCGTAAAACATTATCTAAGGTAATGTTAAATAACAAACAGGCCAACACATCCCCTTGTCTTAGTCCATTTTCTATTTCAACAGGTTCTAAGAATTGTCCTCCTACTCTTATCCTACTATTACATCCCTCCATGGTTATGCTCACCATTCTTATTAATTTTATTGGAATTCCAAGGTCTACCATTGCCAGATATACAGGAGATGGACAAAAATATGGAAACACCACGACATCGGAACGGGTTATATCGACGCAATTTCTCCACTTGAAATCGGACGTGGTGCGACATTCTTTTGTTTTGTGCCGTGAGATAGGACCCTGTCGGACTGGTAAGAGTCGACAGTTGCACTGTAGATAGCGTGCAGTGCAGTTGATACTGAATCATGTCCGAGCTGACAGTGTTTCAAAGAGGGCAATTTGTTGGCGCCCGCCTTGCAGGCGCCTCTGTTACCAAAGTAGCCATGTTATTTGGCATATCGAGGGGGACTCTATACAAGATCATGATGGCATAATAGTGTGTCCGGAAAGACATCAGATAAACACCTGCGTGGACGAAAATGTACACTGAGTGACAGAGACGGAAGGATACTGAGGAGGATTGTGACCATGTTTTGCATGAAGAATGGTGCAAGATCCCATTATCAACCATCCAGGACTTGCATTTGTGCATTCCTCGGAGATTGCAGCCCGTTTTGGAAGCTAAGGACAATCCTGCATCTTATCAGCTACAGTATTCCGGCTTTTCTTCGCAGGTGTTTCCATATTTTTGTACATACCCTGTAGATGTGCCCTGTTTATGCTATCGTATGCAGATTTCAAATCAATGAATAGGTAGTGGGTTCGTATCCCAAACTCCAGACTTTTCTCTAGTTCCATCGTACCTCTTAAATTGGTGGGAGAGAGAGAAAATGTTAGCAGGTCATCAATGTTTTGATTGAGTTTTAGTAAAATTAGAGGTATTGATTTGAGATTATCCTGGCAGTTAGATACCTTTGACAGCTCAATTGGTGTTGCATTTTAGTGAAATCCATCAACGCATTTCGTTACTGCTGACTTTAGAATCTACCGTAACAAAACTTCTGAAGCTAACCTTGTCATATGTTGTTGTTGATTTGGTGATTTAAGTCCAATTTATGCACAGTAAGGCTAATCGGGACTGGACCTACAGTTTAAAGTGGGATCCGAACCACTTGTGCCTCCACCGGGTTACACTTGTCATATTTGATGCGTGGAAGAGATGGTTTTGAAACAGTTCCGGACACTTGTTTCCAACATATGTGCAAATAGAACGTATAAACAATTATAAAGTGCACAACATAATAATACTCTGATAAGTGTATCAAGCCAAAGCCCTCGTTTAAAGGAGGGAAATATATGTATGAAAATTGGTAGATACTCACCAGTAGTTGTTATTCCTCTTTGACTTTTATGAGGTAAGGCACCATCTGACCACTCCTCCCTAAATCCTTCCAGAGGGTATATAATTATCCATAAAATAAAGAGTTCATATCGAAGTTGCCTTGATCCCTACACCAGTATATTTATGAGAATACATGGATTCGTAGATCCTGACACCTAGTGGCCGAGACATCAGAGCGGATCTATTATTGTTGAACACTAGCATGACTACAAATCAATCTCTGTCCTTTAAATCAACTTACAGACTCGCACCTGCTGTTAACATTGGAAATCTCTCGATGTTGACCCTTCCAACCGTGGGTTCAAGCCCCTGTCTGTCAACGATAACGTTTGCCTATGTTGTGTCATGCTCACTGCACATCGTAGAGGTGACATTGTTGTTGCCACAAGGTGTAATCCAAACACTTGAGTGGTCGATAAGGCACATCTAATTGCCATCTGCGTACCTACCTAAATGTCCTTGTGATCATACAATTGCTCTTGTTCTGCTATATAGCGCTTCTCGACACTTCGACAACACTTTCAGAAGTAACAATGCAGTTACTTTATTCCGCACCGTTACTTCCAAAGCGATTGTGCATTACTTCTGTTGTCACGCTGAGTGATATAGAGTGTTGTACCAAGGACGTTTTGCTCGAGCATCTAAATAATTCGCACGGAATTGACAGCTTCTTCGCTCGAGCTAATAACGTTCGAACGGGCAAAACGAGGGGTATACGCTCGAAGCCCAGTAATACAAGTATAACCGTAATTTGTCTGTGGTGGTGGGCTTTAAATATGGATCGTGAGGTGAAAGACGCCGTGAAATTGAAACTTAAGTGAACATACTCATGATCTCCATGTTAAAATGTAGTTTAGTCTTACCAATACATAGTGGCGTATCAAAATAAGATTCTGGACTGAAACTACCAGGGAATTTTTACACATACATATATTTCTACGATTTAATTGTCACATTGAAATGATATTTGATTTTATACACTCTAGCGTGGGAAACTGGAACACGTATGTGTACTCTAATGTGCGACGCCTGGAGACAACTGAAGCCAATTGTTTTGATTATTATTATTATTAAAATACTGTGCATGTGTTCATGGTTGTAGAAGTAACACACTTTGCACTTTGAGCGTATACGTAAGGACCAAATTTTGGTGAAATGTTGTTCCGTTTAAGTCGCATATCTGTGTTCTTGTATTTTTGAAAGAGGGTGACATTTTTTTTATGTTCATGTCTACACCCCCCAGTAATCTAATAAAACCCCATTCACCCTATGCAATACTCTCGTACCGGTGAAGGGTGAAGACCCCCTTCTAACTCAATCTCAGCGGTGAAGTACTCTCTCCATAGCTCCTGAAACCAATTTTAATGGTGTAGCTAATACGGTCATTTCGTTATTGGATATGACGAGAGATTTTTAATATGCACACCACGACATGGAGGAGGGTGGGGGGAAGACAAAGCGAGACACGCATCGGAATAAGGGAGAACACTTCCCTTATATTTGGGGAGGAGAGAAGGGTTCTTTCCCCTTACAAAACCAACCCTTTTGCACCGTTTGTGATTTGTGTTCGCGTGCTCCCTTCATAGAACTGAAAGGGAGTGATTTAAGGTGGTCAGTCTTTTTGATAGGGAGACTGAACATGTGTCCTGGCTAGGGACAGTATCTCCATTAGTATGCAAAGTAAATAGGTACATTGTTGAAAGTTTCAAACCTTGTATATTGTATCTACAGCACTTCCGTAACACATAAACCTTATGTACAGAGTCCTGTGGCGGCGATTGGGTCCCTAAACAGGGGGCAATGACTTAGGGGGGAGGGGAACCCCCGGAGTAAGCCCGCCTCCTCCCGCATACATTCGAGGGTGTGCGCTTATTGTCCTGGTTCCTAAAAATATACCAGGACGTCAGTTGCTCCGAATTTGACGGTTCCCCAGACTTTATTTTCTCTATTTATTACAATTTGATTGCATTTTATAATAGGTATAATAATAAATTACAATGCTATACATAGGAATGTATACAATACATTATGTGATATTATATCTGTTCTGGGATCCAGAATAGAGGACATGAACCTCGTAAGTTACATGTTCATTTTTTATAACCATTTGTGTATAGTCTAAATATGACATTTTCCATTATTGTACGGTTTCTGATTTCGACTCTTACGTTTACATGATAGGACAGTATTAATAACATTTTTAATAACAATGTTATTAAACAAAGGGGGCAAAGACTGTGTATTTCTCTTTGTAGATAAGATTTAGCATAGTGCGGAGGCAAACGTGTCAAATAGTGGGTGCAACTGTCCCCCTCGCCTCCCTAATCTCCGCCACTGACAGGGTCACATTGTAATCCATAGATTTTTGGAAGGAGGGTACAGTACCCCCTTAACGCTTGCATACAAATTGTACCATTTGTACCCTGATTAACTAACTAACTAACTCTCTGGTATTACTAAACCAGAAGGTTTGTTGCCACAACAACATAGGTTTTACACATGTTACTCTCCTTGATAAGGTAAATCAATTGTTCACCATCTATATCAATTTCATTCAGGCTTAATATTGTCATTCCTCTTCGTCCTAGTTTTCCCACAGCGTTAGGCTTTCCAACAATATCCCTATCAACTTTTCTATTACCTCCCATGCGTGCTATATGTCCTCTCCACCGACGTCTTATTGATTTAATTATCCCAATAATATCAGGAGATGTATTTTTGATCTCTTTTAGGACAAAATATATCTTTATTTTAAAAAAAGAGAACATTAATTCATCTCTCTTCGTATAAGGGACCAGGCTTCAATTTTCGTTAGAGTAAGCACATTTTTTGTTTATTCAAAATAATTCAAACCATTGGTTGATGTACGTTCTTGGAAAACTTTGCAAAGTCAATATAAGCGGTTTATAATGGGTGAAAGATTACACAGGCCTGCATGGGTTTGGCTGACTCACAGATGACTGCTGTCTCTGAATAATTTCAGCATGCTGACTCCAAAAATGAAATCCATTTTTTTCCCATCACGTCCAGTTATTTCAGAAAATAACAATATATTAACTGCCTTAATTTCACAATAAAATGTGTAGTTCCATAATTTCCTCAATAGATGGCTCTGTTTAGATAATTGGGTCATTCCATGTCAAATCATCCAGAATTTTGTGAAAATGTCACCCACCATCCCCGATTTTGATGAAATTCGGTATGCTTATAGAACTTTTCATGCTGATTACAAAAATGACAACTTTTTTAAAATTGGTCAAGGGGTTCAGAAGTTACGCACTTTTTAAGATCTCCGTGTACGCCACATCCGGCTCCACTTTGAATGACACGCATTAGGTTATAAACGATCAGATCTTCCCTCGGGTTTGCCGTAGAAACTTCAGGTTTGTTTTCTTTTGTTCAGAATAGTATAAGCTTTCATTTAAATAACGTTTCAGATGAATGCATCAGTAAACATGTATTTTTATATATAGTTTTATGTATTTTTTTAGAAAAATAAATGACTAACTTCAAGAGCGAATTTCATGCAATGCCCCCCCTTCAATTTCCCCCCAATTTTATATGTAGGTAGCTCAGAGTGTGTACTAATGCCTGATGAAAAAATTGGGATGGGCGGTTCAGAGACAGGGTGATAAAAAAATCATTTGCATAAAATGACATTAAAAGTAAATCTTATTAAAAATGCTTATGTATTTAGCACAAAACCTGAAGTACAATATGTTTCAAGTTACAATATTCAAAATTTATGTTCACTAAGCATAGGCGTAACCTGGCGGGGGCAAAGGGAAGCACTTGCCCCCTCCAAAATTTATAGATTAATTTTAAAATATTGCAAGTAATAATTACAGTGGAACCCCGATTTAAGTTCCTCGATTTTACATTTTCCTTCATTTTGCATTCAATCTTGATGGTCTGGTTAGAAATTTTCCATGATTTTATATTTTCCCACGTATTAAGTTTTTTCAGCTTGGTCTCCTGCATAACGTAAAATTGAGGTTCCACTGTATCTAAGTTAGTTTCAACAGTCTTCATTTTTTAAAATTTTATATATTATATAATTATATATATAATTATTATTAATATTCCCAAGTTTAGCAAATTTATCTTCGAGAACATTCTTTTTGTGCATTTTATCTCAATATGGAAGTTCTTTTTTGGCTACTCTTCATGGGGATACGTAATATGAAGTAAGAATTAATACTACACATTTGTGCTGATTGATGTTTTTTCAAATGGAGCTTTTTCGACACATACCACAGAAAATATCCTTCTGACGGGATGGTTGGAATAGTAAAAATACTTGTAAAGACTTCTATAGTATAAAGCAACAAGTACGGCAATTATGTAGAAATAGTATTCAAGGCATAAATTTCTTTAGTAATCATCTAGGGTGAAATGACAACAACCCACAGTACAATGTGTCAGCGATTGCAAAGTACTACAACAGTACCAGGAAGTATGCACTATTTTGAACTTACAGGTTCTGTAAGTTACTTTTTACAAGTAACTGAGTTACAGTCAATCATTAAAAAAGTTACTCAGTTATTGTTACTGGTACTTTGATAGTAACTGAGTTTCTTTTACAGTTACTGTAACAGTAACGTACTGTTAATGATCATTGATTTGTGTAAACGTTACACAAAATCAATGATCAAGAAGACTTCCATGTTTTACTTATGTTTCTAGTACATAATATGTATTCATATATTTACATTATTACTGCTAATAAATGATGGAAAACACAGTCAACTTTGCTTGAACGATTATAATTAAAATCATTTGTATGCTGACTACGGTATTTTGAATATGGTGTCATTGATTCCACTTGCACCTATTTCTTCCTCCTCCATTCCAAGTTCACAAATAAATGATCATTAACAGTACGTTACTGTTACAGTAACTGTGAAAGAAACTCAGTTACTTTAAAAGTACCAGTAACAATAACTGAGTAACTTTTTTAATGATTGACTGTAACTCAGTTACTTGTAAAAAGTAACTTACGGAACCTGTAAGTTCAAAATAGTGCATACTTCCTGGTACTGTTGTAGTACTTTGCAATCGCTGACACATTGTACTGTGGGTTGTTGTCATTTCACCCTAGATGATTACTAAAGAAATTTATGCCTTGAATATTATTTCTACATAATTGCCGTACTTGTTGCTTTATACTATAGAAGTCTTTACAAGTATTTTTACTATTCCAACCATCCCGTCAGAAGGATATTTTCTGTGGTATGTGTCGAAAAAGCTCCATTTGAAAAAACATCAATCAGCACAAATGTGTAGTATTAATTCTTACTTCATATTACGTATCCCCATGAAGAGTAGCCAAAAAAGAACTTCCATATTGAGATAAAATGCACAAAAAGAATGTTCTCGAAGATAAATTTGCTAAACTTGGGAATATTAATAATAATTATATATATAATTATATAATATATAAAATTTTAAAAAATGAAGACTGTTGAAACTAACTTAGATACAGTGGAACCTCAATTTTACGTTATGCAGGAGACCAAGCTGAAAAAACTTAATACGTGGGAAAATATAAAATCATGGAAAATTTCTAACCAGACCATCAAGATTGAATGCAAAATGAAGGAAAATGTAAAATCGAGGAACTTAAATCGGGGTTCCACTGTAATTATTACTTGCAATATTTTAAAATTAATCTATAAATTTTGGAGGGGGCAAGTGCTTCCCTTTGCCCCCGCCAGGTTACGCCTATGCTTAGTGAACATAAATTTTGAATATTGTAACTTGAAACATATTGTACTTCAGGTTTTGTGCTAAATACATAAGCATTTTTAATAAGATTTACTTTTAATGTCATTTTATGCAAATGATTTTTTTATCACCCTGTCTCTGAACCGCCCATCCCAATTTTTTCATCAGGCATTAGTACACACTCTGAGCTACCTACATATAAAATTGGGGGGAAATTGAAGGGGGGGCATTGCATGAAATTCGCTCTTGAAGTTAGTCATTTATTTTTCTAAAAAAATACATAAAACTATATATAAAAATACATGTTTACTGATGCATTCATCTGAAACGTTATTTAAATGAAAGCTTATACTATTCTGAACAAAAGAAAACAAACCTGAAGTTTCTACGGCAAACCCGAGGGAAGATCTGATCGTTTATAACCTAATGCGTGTCATTCAAAGTGGAGCCGGATGTGGCGTACACGGAGATCTTAAAAAGTGCGTAACTTCTGAACCCCTTGACCAATTTTAAAAAAGTTGTCATTTTTGTAATCAGCATGAAAAGTTCTATAAGCATACCGAATTTCATCAAAATCGGGGATGGTGGGTGACATGGCCTGGATGAATTGACGTGGAATGACCCAATTGTAAAATATTGGTTTTCTAGAATACAATCCTCCAATTTTTAACTATAAATGCATATAGAATAGTAAGGATTTAATCCTCCTTCTAACTTCGCAAGACACGTTGACATGAAAATTGTAAGATTTGTTACATAAGTTCCATTTTGGAAATATATAAAAGTATACTTTACAAAATGTCCAAAACTTAATGTTATAATGTAGTGGCTTGATTGAACTTACTACCATTTGAATCCATGAATAATTACAGAATATATGTAGCTGTTCCCTTATTGTAAGTAAAGTTCAATTTCATTTTACGCATGAAATTAAAGTGACATATCAAGTGTGTTCGGGAAAATCACATAAGTCACAAAGTCACGGCGATTTTCTGTTGCTTTCATCTAGATATACTGAAGCAATAAGAGAAAATACATGAGCACAAATTTATGTTGGACATGTGTAAAGATTCTGAACAGTGATTAGTGCTATTAAAATAACAATCACAAATATCTGTCTGCTGTAAAGTTGCATTTTTTGAGTTAGTGCTTTTTCGCGAACATCCTAGATATATTTTTATCATTTTATAGAATACAGTGTATGTGTATTTCCATTGTCTTGAAATAACATATGTATGTTTGCTCCCAATTTAACATTACAACAGTCCAACTTTCGAAACTAATTTTTCTATTTGTTAAGTTTCAAAGCAAAACTGAGCAAGGTCTCTAGCTTTATCTGCTCGGGAACATCTTGAAAATGTCCATAAATTGCAATGTACTATGCAATCTTCAAGGACAATGCATCTTACAATACACATTAATAATGAAAACGTATCGCAATATAATCTGAAATTCAGCGCCATCTCGACTTGATTTTGTAACTCATTTTGAGAACTCATTTCTAGAGATTTGGTTTGAAATCAAACGTTCTTTGATGCTGAAAAATAATTTGTTTCGCTGTATAACAATTAAAAATATCATATCTCTACAAGGAAAACCGTGTAATAAAAACGTATGTTCGTAATTGTCGGGAAAATCAATTATTTCCTGTGAACTAATTTGTCAGGACGTTATTACTTTTCAGTTTCCATCTCTTTGGTCATAATGGATTTTCACGAACTAATTATGTATAATGTATGATTTAAATGAAAATGCAATCAGAACGGACAAAGTTCCATGCACTGTTTCGGCCATACAACACTTGTTCTGTTACGTCAGACCACACACACACACACACTGTCTATGAGGAAATCATATTACAATTGTTAATAAGTCTACACTTTAACGTTCTGCTTCCATTGCGGAACATGTTGAGTGTTCTGCTCTCAGATCTCGTCATAGAAATATTCTGGGTTAGAATCCCAGTCTTTCTTCCTTAACAATTTCATTTATCTCAATCTCATACGTACACCACAGAAGGTTTCAAAATAAACTAAAGGGCCCACTAGGATTTGTAACCTAACCTAAAAACCTAACCTTAATTTCGCGCCTTCATTCCAATCGACCGTTGTGTCCGTGTCCGTCCGTGCTGATATGTCAGAAACTAAGAGAGATATAAAACAAATAACGCAACAAAACTCAACTCGATCATGCTGTCCATCAGGCAGTGAGAGCCAGCCAGCAATCGATCAGAAGTGACCTGTCGATATCTTGTAAACTAGCAAATGTATAGATCTAAAATTTTCTACAAAGGAAGTAAATGTTTTTTAACGCAACGTAAACTATTTTCATTAGCCCGTCAGTTTGTCTGCGGGGATGAGATCAAACAATGGAAAACAATCCGCACATTCTTTTCACGCTTCGATATTTCCGAAACCATTGGAACTGGAGGTACGAAATTTGGATGGTTGAAAGAACTGTGATTGTTGTACATTATGTGATAGTTACTTTGTCCATCAAACTCATGCGTTACTTTGATCTAGCCAACAATCCTTACTAAGCTCTATTGATTTTTCAGAAATCAGTGTTTTTGAAGTTTTTTTTAAGTCGATTTTATGCCCAGATAAGCTTATCGGGACTGAACTTACAGTTTATGTTGGGATCCGAACCACTATGTTCCTTCACTGGGTGTAGGAGCTGGGACCACTTGATTACAAGACGATGGTGTTACCACTACACCATCGAGGAGGCCCTAGTGGGGATGTGAAGCACTCGTTATATTCCAGTACTGGATAAAGTTCCTGGGTTCAAATCCCGATCTGCGCATGGGTGTTCTTGGTGAGAGTCCTTTCAACCTCGGGGTGTAGGGGTGTACCTTACACGTAGTACACCCAATTGTCAACCTCACTTCCACGTAGTACACCCTGGACTGCATTTTGCAGGCTAATGAGGCTCTGGCGTCTTTGTTTTGTCCTTATGTGTGCTGAGTGCCCCTTTACAGTCTCAGCTTTAACCGAAGTCAGAATGTTGTAATTTTTTACATACATATATTACAGTTAATTTAGCTAAAGTAAGGGGCTGGACCCCGTATAACGTGGCGGGTGCAAAGTAGTATTTTAGTGCCGTCGCACCCAAAAATTCAAATTGAAATTAAAAATATTTCTCATCATCCTGGTCGCGATTCGCCATAAGTGGCAGATAAGGAACGCTCAATAACAAATAATAAAAAATACAGATGAGTCGCTGTTGCCGGAATTCTAATCCGACTCCCCTTAATTATTACGTTATCCGGAAATCCTATGTTTCGGGCCTAGTAACGCTCTGAGGTGACAGTCCGAAGCAAAAATGGCTACGGGCCAAGTCGTCGCCCGAGCAAACTGACTCTCCGATTATTGGTCAGCGCGATCCCCCCTACCGAACCGGAAGTTCCGGATCTTTTAAGTACAGTACTGTTTAACGTATCGTTTTGCGACGGAGGAGGTGCGGGACGGGGGCTTCTCGGAATCTCCACTGAGGGGAGTGCACAAATGGAAATTTCAGCGAGATATGGAGCAGAGAGGGGGGGGGGGAGGAGTGAATGGACCAGGAGGGAGGCTGTAAAAATTGTCAGCTGGATCGACGAGACTCTCTCGGACCCCGTGCATCATCTGTGAAAACCTTCCCGGCAGGAAATTAAACCGGGTGGCAGCGGAGGTTTGGGAAGCGCGATTGATGAAAGGGTGTTTGTGCGTTCGTGTGGGTGGGTGTGCACACGCGCGCTTTCGGATTCCGCGTGGATGTGTGCTTGTATACGGAGAATGTTGAGATGAACGGGACTGGAGAGAAAGAGATATGTATTGAATGGAAGAATCTGCTACTCGTCCGGAGTTTGTACGAGGAAATGTCGTTCGTCATTTATCAAAATGGGGACGTCCCACTACGAAGATCGTTAGCTATCACTACGGCTTCTACCTTCTCGTGAACGTCAGCAGATATTCCTCCCTCCTCCTGTGGGAAAGTATGCTTGAATTTTAAGTTCTTTCCTTCTTTTGAATAACCCCCCACTACTTTTTACAGGGGGGCAGGGGGAGCAAACATTGACGGCCAAAGGCATCTGCAGGAGCAATTGCCCCCTTCGATTTCAAATTTTATGCAAATTAAAATACATTTCGTAAAATTTTCTTGGTCGCTTCGCTCGAATTACCTGCTTTCCTCACTTTAATAAAGTTAAGAGCGGGGGCGGCGGGAGTCGGCCATGGATGCCGAACGATCTAAATGAAAATAGTTGTAAAAGAGAGAATGCCATGGTGATCAGTGAAATTATTTGTGCCCTATTGCAAAAATTGGATCTAAAAATGTTCTTGCTCGCTTCGCACGCAATGTAATTGTTTTCTGGAATGTAATGTATTAATATTTAAATAATATGTGTTGCATATATGTATTGAATACATATTGAATACGTACACGATTTAGTGTTAGCATGTTGCATATGAATTTTCTTATTTTATGTCGTTCCACGTTACATATGTGTAAAACATATGTTGTACATGAAAGTTATACATGTTATATGTACAAGAAGAATTATCTTCGGAATGCATTTCTCATTCATTTTATGCCATTCAAAAATACAGTTTGTGTGCTTGTTTACCACCATTAGCTAATGTGAAACTAAAGGTGTTGAAAAAATATTTAAAATCGTTTGACCAATCAAATGCTTTAGCACCAACTTCTACCCCCTTTTTGCGTAATTTATGAGGATAATCACGTCTTTGATACTACTATTACTACTAGTAATAATAATAATAATAATAATAATGCCATTATTATTATTATTATTGTTGTTGTTGTTGTTGTTGTTGGTACGTTTATCCTGGTACTTGCCCCCCAGACAAATATTCATGGTTGCGCCCCTGCTTCCACACTAACACTTAATGTATGACCGTAGGAGATAGGCATCCACATGTTCTCGATTTCGGCCATGAAGGTACGTTGCACAGTGGTTCGGTTCAGTCCAGATACGCCAAAAATAAACACACTCGGAACCTTCGTTAAAGATTAAATAATTCTCCTTGTGGGCTATGAAAATCAGCGGTAAAATCTTTCTCAGGATGGCCGGTTGCAGGCTTTGTACTTGCTACTCGTAGAACCGAATACCAGTTCGTCAGTTTAACCGTCTGCGGTATGAGCACATTGTAAGCTATAGTTACCTCGTTATATTCCACGATTGCTCCCTTGTTGGGGCAACGTGGTGAAGAGTTTATGCTCGCCCAGGACACTGACTCGAATACCAACCATATCATTGCCTTATCAAGATCTGAGGTCGCCTGATCTTTATCTCTAAATATTCTATCTATGTAGGTTGGGCCTGATAGTGGTAACGTCATCAACTGGTAATCAAGGGGTCTTGTGTTCGATACTCGGTGGAGGCACATAGTATTTCGGATTCCACTTTAAAGTCTAGGTCCAGTCCAGGTTAACCTAACTATGCACAAAGTGAACTTAAAACAAACTTTACTCCAAGAGAATGCTAGGTTGGTACATTTAATAAAGGCCGTTGAAGCTTCCCCCCTTCTTTCTTCATTCACTTCCTCCGTCCTCATACCTAATGCAATATTAAATCGAATTGGGCACCCAAAGCAATATCATAAATCATTCTCCTGAAGGTGAAAGTCAGAGTTATTGTTCAAAACACGATTTCCGTTTTTCAAATGTCAAGCATATTCAACTGACAGCTATGACGTAGGAGTTAATCATTGAAGAAATAAAATATCGCTAATTCGAAGCGCTTGGATCCATGAGGTTCTTGACTAGCACCAAACAATGTCAGAACTTCCATTCTCTGCCAAGCAGGATCTGTGCAACCTAGATTCGCCGTTTAGACGAGAAGAAAAGATGCAAATCCTATTCAGAATCGAGAGGCGAGTTTCAAACTTAACTCTGGCAGCATCTCCATTACACATTCTATACTTTACCCCTTCAAAACCCGTCTAATCTTTCCGCTGCAAGTACTGATTGACATTTAGGGAAGGCTTCGCTCGGAGTAAAGGCTCTCTTTATGTCCCTCCACGAATTAGGAATTAGATTTGGGAAGAAGTTCTTCAAAGTGAACCGGAATGTTACAAGACCAAATACACGAGAGCATTAGGAACCTCTGTGAGGGATGTTGGAAGGGTGGTTTCTGGAGAAGGGTAGGGGGTGTTCTCTGCACACCTCGCCTCGGATATGTACAACGAAGCTCTTCACATCAAATCATATTAGAGTGGAACCCTCTGGACTTGGAAATAAGTCTACCAACTGCTTTCCATCTTAGAGGAATTTCCAGTGAAAATAAACGCCCGGGCTGTCCGTTATCTTGCGATGGTGTTTCTTTCTCTTATGGGTCCCAGCTGGAATTCTGACAAGGCCAGCGGAAGCACGTTTTGAAGGAGGAGATATGGAAATGGCGGAAATAATAAATAATGAGGCTGCCGGATATATTAACACAGGGATTGGTCCTACCCCTCCAATTCATTTCACGGTCTGTTTTTAGCCATCTTGAAATCTTGTTGCTGCAAGAATCTCTTGGTTCGCTTTGATAAGATTCAGGTTGTTCCCTATCATCTATGAGCGACGTTTGATTATTGCCACATTTCATGCATGTTAAAGAAGTCTCAGGAATGCTGTAACCGAAGATTAGGGCATTAATTATGCAGTGTTTTATGTGAACATATGATCTGATGGTTCCTACAATCCTTTGAACCGTTTAAATCATGTACAATCACAATGAAAGTCATTTGGATTGGTTACAACCCAGCATGAGATAATGATTTTATACCACATAGCCTATCCGTTTCTCTCTCTCCCTCCCTCCCTCTCGCACACAGAAGTGTCCGTGAGTGCACAGTCAGCCGCAGTACATAATTGTTAATCTACATCCTCAGATACTCAATTCCCGGCAAAGTGTGTGTTGCTGAACTCTACAGTGGCTGCTTCCAGCACCGTCATAGACTTAGGCAATACAGTGGCGGCGAGTTACAAAACTAGGGGGGGGCAAGGTACCAAAACTGGGGGGGGGGCAAAGACAGTTTACTTTCCCTTGGTAGATAAGGTGTAGCATAGTGCGGAGGCAAAAGTGGCGAAAAGTGGTGGGGCAACTGCCCAGTCACCCCCTTAATCGACGACACTGCATAACACCATGCAGGAAATGAGTATTTCAGGGTCTAAGGGTATTGCTTTATTGTCCGTGACTGTACATGTGTAAAATAATTTCGACTAGGGTGAGAAAAACAACACTGTGGCAAACGTGGTTTACGCAATGATCACTTTTATGTAACATTAATCCATAATAGCAGTGAATGTAGATAAGTTACAAATATATTGAGTCATAACTAGGATGGCGATGGCGTCGTCGAGTTGTAATCGCATCCTGGTTCGATACCCGGTGGAGGCACACCCACTATAAACTGTAGGTCCCAGCCTTACTGTGCACAAAGTGAACTTAAAACACCAACTCAATCAATCAATCATATCTAGGACATGAATTTCTGTGTATTAACATATTTTTTGCTTTGTGTGTAAGCAAGTAAAAATGAACAATATCAGCGAATTACACTGTTACAAACCATATACATGAGTTTTATGTTACATATGTTTATCTGTTTTGAAACATATTCCATATTTTCCGCTTAGAGTACATAGGACCATGGACTGCATTTTGCAACTTAGCAAGGCTTCTATCATCTTGACTCACAGCCACATCAAATTCTTATCAGCATTCATCATCTTCGCGATTAGCCAAAATTGGCAGAAAAACGAAGTCATATAAATCGAATCAAACTACTAATCAAATACATTAATATTCGTAGATCTCGTGAATACCATCTCTTTCTGTCATGTCGTTCGCCTGTCTTTTGATAGGATACAGCGAAAAAACATACTGTCACGGTTGCTATGTTGCTGCATAGAGTTCTGAGGAAAAAATGGGTTTCGAGAACAAATATGCAATTAAAGCACCATTAAGCCTTCTTTCCATGATATGAAAAACTCGATATGCTGACCAAGGCAGAAATTTATTTTACGTATTATAAAACATAAACTAAACGTAACGTTTCAACCTTCTAGCAAAGGTCTTCTTCAGACTCTGCACCAAGTACAAATGTAACAAGGTACAAAAAAAGGATGATATATATATACACAAACATTACTCCACTCCAGACTATTAGAAAGTTATTCTGGAACATTCTAGCAGGTGGCTTTCCCTTGTCAACTGTACTATCACCTAAAAGGCTAACATATTTTCTTCCATCTAGAATGTGGTTGGACTCTTTATCTCACGCTATTTTTCCTTCATTCTTATACCTTCTTCTCTCCTCTTTCTCTCTTGTCCTTTTCACTCTTTCTAACACCTTCTTCCATACTTTGCTTATCTTCTGTCCCCCATTCCAGTTCATTGTGTCTTCTTCACCTTTCTTCTCTATTTCCTTGGCCTCCTTTCATTTTCTCACTAGTATTCTCTTCTCCCTTCCTATCTGCTTAGCCTCATCCCACTCTATGTCATGTCATGTTTCTCTCGTGTGTTTAAATATCACCTTCATCTTCGAATGCGTGCTATAAGGTTGAAACGTTACGTTTAGTTTAAGTTTTATAATAAAATAAATTTCTGCCTTGGTCAGCATATTGAGTTTTTCAAATATACAACCTTTGATTAACGATAGTTAATTATTTCTGATTACACAAGCGGAAGGTCTAATAAACGAGAGGGGAAAATGTAACATTTCATTTTCGAATGCGTGTTGCATTAGCTAACCTGCCACTCGACAAAGTTGATGATGGTTGGCTAAGAAGATGCTCCTACCACCAGTGTAACTTGATACAGAGACAATATATCTGTACAACAAAATAAGTGTCCTGACCGCTTAACAAAGCCGGTCATCATTTGGGATGAACCAGAAAGTGTTATGAAAATTAAAGAAAGCCTCGGCTCTGGAAGACCATCGAGAAAATGACGAAAATAAATGAAAGAGCTTGATCCAGCAAATAAAGATTCCACGGGGTGAGCTAACCTACCAACCCTGAAATTGCTTGCAAAATACAAATTAACACAAATGTCCAGAATATAGTTTTGATATCTTCTTCTTCAATAATTGTTGGATTGAAAGTGTGTGTTAGATGGCCAGTTTCTTAAAAGTTGTTTATGTTTAAAGAACTATTTTTTTTGGCGATAGTCGTTTAAACGTTTACCTAACTTTAATTGATTATCTTTGTTTAGTATTGTCATATCATTGTTAATTCGTATTAGTATATCAGAAATGTTCTCCAAAACCATACTTGAAGGAGTAATACCAAGGTATGGAACTTACGTCCGTTTCACCTAGATATGTACGACAAGGATCGTATAGTTGAGAAAGTAACAACGTTGCACTGTTCAAGTAACGACGCCTATTGGTTCAGGAGGAATTTACCTGCCATCTGTTACCAAGTTACGTAACTAGAACAACTTCTCATTTACATGTTCATCTTTATTGGTATGTGTGGAAATTGAATCAACCTGTATAACGTACTTTCAAAAATTCTATCGGCGAAGCCAACAAACCATATTCCCTCAATGCAGTGGCGGAGATTAGGGGGGGCGAGGGGAGACAGTTGCCCCCTCCACTGTTTGCCACTTTTGCTCCCGCATTATGCTAAATTTTATCTACCAAGGGAAAGTAAACTCTTTTTGCGCCCCCCCCAGTTTGGAACCCAATCTCCGCCACTGCCTCAATGGAATTGAAAATTCAGTTCAACAGATTGAATTGTATTTATATCATAGTCCAATGTAAAAGTACTCGAAAGATGGCAGGAACTCTATTATAATGTGATTTCTTAATTTCTGGATCAACGCAAATCCAATGGTACAAATTTTCATTAAATTTAGCTTTGAAAATTTCTGGGCAATCGCATCTATATTTCTTCTTGTTGATTCTTAATATTAAAGCTGTCGCAAAATAAAGAAAACCAATCTCGAACAGACAATTTGGATGCATATTGTATATTTAATAGATGGACATTTTAAATTATTGAGTGATTCTTACTATTTCGTTTTAGTGTTTTATCTGACAAATTGTTCTACAGTATCCAACTTATAAGAAACACTAATATTAAACTCATGACACTATAAATGTATATAATTCAACTTTAATTGTAATACTCGTGTCTATTGCACCCCAATTCATTTAAGTAGTCTAAAACACTGTTTTAGTGAGGAAAGTAGAAAATAAATAACCTAAAAAAATTACAATTCCTCCATACGAAACTCACAACGCACTGTACTGTCCTGGCAACACACTGACTTAACACTTGAGACTGGGCATCAACCCTTGCTTCCAGCGCCATCCAGCGACGAAATTAAGAATTTTTAACTGGCACACCTGGTACTTGTTTGCACATAACACCGTGGGGCTAATTGGCCAGATTTAAAATTGAGTTCAAAGCTCTGGAATGAGTCCTTAGCGGCGGGAATTGAACCCGGGACCGAATGATTCAAGGCAATAAATCAGGCCAGGCCAGGATTCATAAGTTTGGAAAGGTTCGGGGATAACATCACAAGATGCCATGGTATGTATATGTACGTATGTATTATTTCTGAAGAAAATGAATTTTGGATCACTACATATGGAATTATACAACATAAGTTATAGCAATTATCATGAACATCTGAAAACAGTAAAATCACCGCATGCGACAAATTAAAGATGACCGACAGATCTGAACGCAAGCCTGAAATGTTGATTTGAACACTTGAAGGATGCAGAAATAAGTTATTAAATTATTAATATTTAAAAAAAATTATGATGGGACAAGGGTTGGTCGAAATGCTGTGGAATGACCTTATTTTAAGTGGTTTTTTTTTCACCACTAAAAAATCGTGCTGGCGGCCGTGCAAGCATGCATGCACGCACAAAATGTTACCAATAATCCTATTTGATGCTCTACAGGTTTCCTGATAAGCAGCAGTTACACACAGCGTTGCCAGTGTGACATGTTTTACAGTAAAAATAAAAAAAAAAGAGTATGGAACATGGAACACCATTAAAAACAAAATTCTCCCTGGTTACACACAAACATATTGCAAGGTCTGATTGCACCTAGTACCGTACTTCTAGTACAGTAACCAAAGACTATATTGTACAATTTTCAGAAATTTGAGAAAATGAAATCTTAAGAAAGGTCAAAATAGATTTTCATTTTTTTTTACAAAGAGTTAGTTAGAAGTTAGTGCAGAAATGGCATTGCAAATAGTTAGTCCAGTTATCACAGCAAAACTTTCTTGTTTCTGATTTATAGTGGTTTGAAAATTGCGTTATTTCCTCTCCTTTTGTTTTTTACCAAATATTGTATTTCTTTGTGAGCTTGTAACACTGTAACAAATCTTCAGAGAAAGGAAATATTTTATTTTTGACCATGTGTCATGTGGTCGTTTAACATATATTTTTTTCAGCTAATTTTGAAATTTGGATGTGACATTTATTACTTACTTGTATGATTTGAGATGAAATATCCCAGCTTCGGAACATAAGTTCTGATTTGAGAGTAAGATGGCATTTGCTACACCTGAATGACAAATATGGTTTCGTTATGAAATATTACATTTTGATCTACAAAACTACGAATTTGTAAATTGCACAGCAACAGATGGAAGAGTACAGGTCAGTTTTGGTCTTATACCGAAGATATACCGAGGAACACTACAATAGTATGCCATACAACACTCAGAAAACTGTCTATGAACTATGCATGAAACTCTAGACTCAACTTCAACCTTCACCATCTCCCCTGTTGTTCTTTCTCTTTATCCTTCTCTGGGCTCTATTTTATCTCTCTCTTTTTTGACGAAACTCAATTTAGAGGAAGTGGAGGAGGGGTCAACTTTCCCCATGGAACGTGCAGGGTTTGAAGTGCGATGAGTTAAGCTCCAGCTAAACTGCTTCTGCTTCCATGCTCCCCTGAATTTCCGCACGCTGAGTGACTTCCGATCTTCACCTCCGAGCTCGCTTCACTCTCTACCTAGATCTGAATCTCTCGTAAAATCTGGTTAAATGATATATAATATGCTGTTCCGGATTTAAAATTTGTGGTAAGCCACAGTCACATGCTCCCGACCCAGATGTTTTTCTTCTCTAACCAACATTATAATCATACTCTGTGTTCGTGAAGAATATTTCCAGGTTTAGAGCACTAAGCAAGAAGTGTTCTTATGACACGATCAGGTCTGTTTCAAGAATCTGTATCTCAGTGCGTGAAATGAAAACCCTGACAGCTCAGATTTACATGAGGTAGCAACTGTTGTTTACAAGACTACCTCAAGGTTGCAGCACTGATCAAGTAAGCTTCAACGCTTTTTTTCTGTAATTTGAATGATAGCGCCTCTGCCCTCCTAAAGTCTAGATATTACAGAAATTCTCCGGGAAATGAAAATTCAATGTGCTTGTTTACCACAAGAGCAAGTTTTCAAATGGAGAAGAAAGTTCGACTTCACTTCGCAGGCAGATGACTGGAAAGATCTTCTTTGTGGCTCATAAGTGACTGCTCGAGCATTTCAAAGGTTCTTCTTATTCAGGCACCAAATAAGATTTGACATATTAGCAATGGGTCTCTGCTAAAATGAAGTAAACTTGTGCAACCCTACGTGCAGAAACTACTACATGAAAACGACTCTCCTACTAACCTTATAGGGCCTCACCGATGGCGCTGCGGTAGCGTCGCCGCCTTGTAATCAAGGGGACCCGGGCTTGATTCCCGGTGGAGGCACATAGTGGTTCGGATTACACTTTAAACTGTAGGTCCAGTCCTGATTAGCCTTACTGCGCATAAAGTGGACTTAAAACACCAACTCAATCAATCAACTAAAATCAATTTAAAAAGTGATCTGTCGATATCTAGAAAACTAGCATGTGAAGATCAAAAGTTTATAAAGTTGAAGCCCTAGGAAATCCTGTTGCAGTACGTTGCTATGTTGTGTCCGTTACAGACTTTCATGTCTTTACCAGATGGAAGCCCTGTATAGGATCTTGACATATGACTTTCTACGGTCAGAAATTTAGGTCATAAAGCCGTATTAGCTTGACATGAAATTTAATCTTCCATAGGCAATATTCATCTAGGTTACGTCCGTTACGACAAAAATCAAATTGCTTTCCTAGCTGTAACCACAAAACTTTCATAAAATAGACACCCTGTCGTGGCCTACTGTTGAGTAAATCTTACCTTGACTGCATGGGGGCGACTAACAAAAGCGTGAGGGTACTATTTGCATGTTACATCCGTTATGCTTGAGTGCAACTATGCCCCGTTTAAGTAGTACTTGATGTATCTTCAGATTTAGAAAATTTTAGCTTTGCAAATTCAGATGCTGATGGGACATTTTTAGATTTATTCTTGACTCAGAAGGACCCTGCTTATAGCTACGATTGAATAAATCAATCAGATCTAATTATAGGCTTTAGAGCTGTATTAATTTCTGAGTTCATCTGCCTTTGAGTTAGTTTTAACAAAGTATGGTTTATTGGTATTCTTAACAATGACCGGTTAAATACAAAAATAATGGGTGGGGGTCAATGTAGAGGAACACAAGAATTGCATAAATTTCATCGTTAGAATTCAATTGTTACTATTTATTTATTATGAATAATAACTTCTCTCTGCACAACTTTAATGCAAGTATGTGATTATGTACATTAATTGTATTGACCTTAACAATATTGTTTTTACATCTATCTTTGTTAGATCGCCTTGTAATCAAGGGGTCCCGGATTCGATATCCGGTAGAGGCACATAGTGGTTCGGATTCCACTTTAGCCTAACTGTGCATAAAGTGGACTTAAAAACTAAAAACCATTGTTATAATTGGGCTTTTATTTTCAAAACGCTTACTTTGCGTGTGATATTAATAATATTCATTCTAGTGTTACAACTAATTTTGAGATTTATTTATTCGATTATGTAATTAATGAAAATGGTTACTAAAAGTATGAGGGGGGGGGGGGGTTGTACCCGTTAAACCCTCCGCTTGACTCTAACATTGATCTAAATGTTCAGAAAAGTATTCGAAATTATGAAAATGAGGCACACCTCATTTCTTGAAAACGAAAGATATTAAAAACAAGGACCAACGTCTGAAAGAAAAATTAAGGAAAACCGCAGATCTCAGAGATATTGACGAACGTCAAATTAAACTTTTCCTCTTTCCCTTTCGGCCCGTCTATATTGTTGTTATTGCTCCTTTACGAAGCCGAAACATCAGTCTTCATCATTTCTCACCCACCATCCCACCCCGCCCCCTCCCTGCACGTATTCACCCCCCCCCCCCGCCATCTTCTCGAAGAGAAACGTTCCAGAATCAGCCACATTCCTTCCAGCTAATTTCAAACCTTTTCGACGGCGCCTTGCAGCTGAAATTCAAATTGTGCCTAACCGAATTTGCATATATCTCGCTTAATTGAAAACCAGTGGGATTCAATCAGAATGAAGGGGGTGGGAAGTGGGAGTTGTGGGGAGGGAAATTCGTCCTTTTGCTGCGTGCTATCTGCTGATACAATATTGCGTTTATTTCCACGGATAAAGTATCCTTTTAACTTTTGTTTATTTTCTCCTCTCCACCAGAGATCCGGCTACAAATTGCGAATCACTGTTCAGGTTATAATTGTAAAATATTTTCCCTTTATTATTATAATTGTGAGGAATAATTGGAATAATTATTTACATTTTCGATACAGCAATTGTGTTTTGTTTATGTAAATTGTTTTCTAGTTATTTTACTTTCTTTGTCCCCCGTTCTAGAGGATAATGAAAATTAATGATGATAGAAGAAAACAAATTATGCAACCCAAAGTAATGAGAGAATGAACACAAATAAAATGCATTTTAAATGGACTAGATAATAAACACAAACAACTACATACTCTAAATTGACAATAGAACACAAATTTAAATTGATGAGAGTACAAGGAAAAATGTTAATGCACTCTAAATTGTGGAGACAATGAAGTAAAATAAAATACACAAAAAAATGCCCAAAGAAAATGTAATTCAATTTGACGAAAGAGCAAGCAGAAATAAAAGTGTACTATAAATTGATGAGACAACAAACACAAACAACAATGCAATCAGACGTGACAAGAGAACAAGTACAAATAAAAATGCAAACTAAATTGACGAGAGTAGAAGCACAAACAAGTATGTATTCTAACTTGACGATAGAACATCAGTAAATACTAACTGTAAATTGAGGACACAACAAGTGCAAATGTAATCTGATGAGACAAGCGCGAATAATGAATCCACTCAAAAATGACGAGAAGAGAACAAATAAGAATGCAATGTGCTCCAAATTCAAGAGAGAGCAAGCACAAATAAAACTACGAGGGCAGGCTGGAAAGTAATGCCTGCTATTTTTTTGTGACTGTGTAAAGACATTTTGGATTTTGAGCAACCATGCATTGCACTCTTCAGACTTTCTCCCTTCTCCATTCCAAGTTTCAAACTTCTATCACCAGGGGTTGCTGAACTAGAGCGAGGAAAATGGCAGCATGTAACCATACTATGTCGGTGCACCTGAAACTGCGTGTGGTGACAGAGTTTCTAACTGCAGAAAATGTGTCCCCCAATTGACATTCATTAGAGAATGAAGGCTTTTTATGGCAATGAATGTGTAACTCGCAACGTGTGTGACAAAGAACTTCTTAAGAAGTGAGAGGTCCTCAGCAGGGGTTTTCATTGTGAGCATGAACAACCTAACATCATACAGTACTCACGTTGCACATTCATTGCCATAAAAAGACTTCATTCTCTGATGAACGTCAACTGGGGACACATTTTCTGCAGTTAGAAACTCGGTCACCACACGCAGTTTCAGGTGCACCGACATAGTATGGTTACATGCTGCCATTTTCCTCGCTCTAGTTCAGCAACCCCTGGTGATAGAAGTTTGAAACTTGGAATGGAGAAGGGAGAAAGTCCGAAGACTACAATGCATGGTTGCTCAAAATCCAAAATGTCTTTACACAGTCACAAAAAATAGCAGGCATTACTTTTCAGCCCGCCCTCGTATAATATTTAACTAGGCATGCTGGTTTATTTAAACAATTTCACTTTCTTTCAGTCGTTAGGTTTACAGCTACTCAGAAAGATGATAAAACGAAAAACTGAAGGAAAGCTACTGTGATAATAATTTGGCTTCTGTGTCAAATTTCAGAGGGATGTCGCAGAAAATTTCGTGGGGTGTTTAGCGTTGTGCTGGGACTTTAAGCATAAATTACTGGAACAGACTATGATTAGTTTTAGAGCCGCTAAAGAAAATTATCCTCTTGCGTCCGTGTACCGAAATATATCAAAAATGAGGGAAAAGAGTTTAGAGCACACAATATCTCGCCTAAAGCCCAGGTGAGGCGAAGCAAAATTGGTTCGAAAATTACCGTCCCCACTCTGCGCCTCCATTGTGACAGAGCAAGTCATTAAAATCCTTGTTAGATCAACAGTCTTCAATGCCATAAACCTCGCCACTCTGTCACGGACCGAAAAAAACAAAAAAGAACCCGTCGCCCATACATTACATCCCTTCCAGCTCATCACCCATGTCAACCCACCTTTCCCTGCAATTCATCCTGCTTCTCAAAAAAAAAAAAAAAAATGGCGCCCGCCGACAGGGATGCACCGTTGTAGTGAAAGTTGAAAACTGTAATCGAATGTACCTTACCCACCCTCGCGGAACCCTTGTGACGCAGGGAAACCCTTCCACGTGATATCACGTTTTATAAAAACAGCCAGGAAATGTCCTACCCATACGAGCAGAGATTAAAGTTTCCTATTATCTGGCCTGCGTTATGGGAGTATTTAACCATAAAACACAAGTGATTCCAGGCAACGGGCGACCCCTTAAAATGTCAAGCGAGCTTGGATGTTGAGGTAGGGAGGGAGAGGAGGGGGGAGGGAAAGAGAGAAGGAGGTAGGGATTACCCAGAGTGCAAGTTGAATGTCGTCATCCGAATTCTGATTTTATGGTTCCCCGTAGCTAGTCCGTAGCTTCCTGTTGCTGTGTAAATGATAAATCCCCCCACTATCGTCTCCGACTGTTCCCGGTTACAACACATTTCGGGCCAATATTCTCCCCTTTCCAGAAACACATTTCGTTTCGTTCCGCGTGGTCAGTGCACCCCCTACCCCACAAGCTTGAAACTCTGAGCTCGGTTCAGCGAAAGAACTATCCTTTTATAGAGAGTTACTGTTAGCTTAGGTTAAGCATAGTCATGGGCGTCCGGAAGGGGGGCAAGGGGGGCAGTGGTCCCCCCTGGAAAATGAAAGTCAACCAAAAAATATGTATGTCACACATATAATTTCATTTTAGCCACAGTAATATGTGTTAATTATTGCATGAACACCATAAATTTAAATTAAAGCAATGTTTTTTTATGGAACAACACTATTTTTGGTGAAAATTTGCCTTCGTTTGCCCCCCTGGAAAAAAATACCTTACTTGCCCCTCCCTAGAAAAAATCCTGCGGACGTCCATGAGCATAGAACAAACACTCAGGGTTCAGTGATGTATCCAGAGTCACAAAACTTCCAAACACTATTTTAAAACATTACTAATTCATGATTCTTTAAAATCACAGCAACACTTCCCAACCTTCTAAACATTTTACAGAAAGTCCTAATTTATGATTCTCAACAATCATGAAGTTTTTAATGAAAATGTTGGTACCTCACTGTACAACCTGAAAGTCCAGGGTAACGAAGCTCTGGCGCGTGCAACTTTAGTCAGAATAACCATAACTGTTTCGTGTCTTCCGTGTTTGGTTGCTTCCTCTCTGCCTTCAGTTTTTCATTGATCTGGTCTATTTGACTTCTCATTTCTGCCACTTTTGGCTAATCGCCTGATATGATGAAATTAATGAGGGACACTCGCAAAGAACACACATGCCAAGGCCCTGGCTTCGTAGCGCACTTTCCTAACCACTCCTCCACGGAGGCTGGCTCTGTCTTGAGTTGTTCAATGTCACTGATTTTACCCTTTCATCTAATCATCATTGTCGCGATTAAATAGTCAAATGTTAAATGCAAGAGAAACAAGAATTTTTAACCTCGACCATTTTTTTCTTTTTTAATTGTTCCAAGTGTGGTTGGTTCCAGCAAGGGTGTACTGGCCCATTAGGCAAGGGGGTATTTGTACCAACAGTAGAACATAATTTAGTGGGAAAAAATATTCCTTCCAGGGCCGGGATTTTAATGACCTAAAAATATTTGAAAAATTACCCAAAAATTCGTACAAAACTCAATTTGCTTATTGAAAATAATATATATATATATATTCCCATACTGCTCATAGCTGCTGTTTAACTCTTCTAACATACTATTTATGGTTATTTCATCCTCAGCGAATAATGCCATGTCATCAGCAAATCTTATGCAGTTTATTCTTCTTCCTCCTAATTTGACACCTCCTGTGCCCTGGAAACAAGTTTTCACTATATCTTCTAAATAAATATTAAACAAAGTAGGCGATAGGCAGCATCCTTGTCGTACTCCTCTTCCAATTTCACAGCCTTCTGTCATTTCGTCTCCTGTTCTCACTTTAACTCGTTGATTCATGTATAAGTTGCTTAGAAGTCTTCTCTCTTTCCAATCTACACCAATTTTCTTCAGAATTTCTAAAAGTTTAACCCAATTCACTCTATCAAAGGCTTTCTCCAGGTCTACAAATACTACAAACACCTCCTTTCCTTTCTCTAAATATCTTTCCCCAATGGTCCTCAGTAAACCAATTGCATCCCTTGTACCTCTTCCTTTCCTGAAACCAAACTGTTCTTCCTCTAACTCGCCACTGACCTTCGAGTATAGGCGTCTGTTCAGAATTCTTAGAAGAATTTTTGCCGAGTGAGATATCAAGCTGATTGTCCTGTACTCAGAACATTTTCTGGCATTGCTTTTCTTCTGCAGAGGTACCAAAACAGTCTCCGTGAAATCTTGTGGCCAATCCCCTTTCTCATAGATTTCATTGCATAAGTGCAGTATTTCTCTTTTTCCATCTCCCAGGCATTTGATAAGTTCAACAGGAATTTCATCAGTGCCCGTTGCTTTCCCATTCCTCATTTCTTTGAGTGCTTGCTCAAATTCTTCATTCAGGATATAGTATCCTTTCTCATCGTCAGGCACGTCGTCTTCATTTTCTACATTCAGACTGTCTGGGCGATTCTCTTTCTGGTAGAGCTCTTCAACGTACTTTCCCCACACATTCGATATTCCTTTTTTGTCTGTGATTTCACATCCTTCCTCGTCTTCTATCATCCACATGTAAAGAAGACAAAGGCAATGGTTATAGGACGGAAACCAAGGAATATTAATGTGAGAGCAAACAGTGAAAGAATCCAGCAAGTGGATAGCTTCAAGTACCTCGGATGCACTATAAGCAGTGACATGAGCTGCAACCAAGAAGTGAAAATGAGAATCGCAATAGCAAAAGAAGCTTTCAATAGAAGAAAAAATGTTTTTTGTGGACCCATGGACATAGGTCTAAGGAAGAGATTAGCGAAATGTTTTGTGTGGAGTGTAGCACTATATGGTGCAGAAACTTGGACGTTGAGAAGAAATGAAGAGAAACGACTCGAAGCTTTTGAAATGTGGACATGGCGAAAAATGGAGCGTGTAAAATGGACGGACAAGGTAAGAAACGAAGCCGTACTGAAAAGAGTTGGTGAAAAAAGATCTATACTGGAGACCATCAAGAAGAGGAAAAGAAACTGGTTAGGACACTGTCTAAGAAGAAACTGCCTGCTAAGAGATGCCTTGGAGGGAATGGTTGAAGGAAGAAAAGTCCGTGGAAGAAAGAGATATCAGCTTATGGATGATATTAAATTAACTGGGTCGTATGCTATTACGAAGCGTAAGGCAGAGAACAGGGAAAGCTGGAGATTGCAGTGAAAAACCTGCCAATTAGGCAGAAAACAATGAATGAATGAATATATATTCCAAGACAAACAATTTAACAATTGCTTCTTCACCTTGGTGTGTTGTACGGACTGTGAATAAGAAACTCGACAATGTTGAATTTCGCGATTTTCAGACAGGCTTTGTTGCGCTGGTAGTTAAACACAGTGTAAGTGCCGCAAGATAACATTCAGACAAAAGAGAATTTGTTGAACTTCTTATGTTCCAGCATGCAATGACACAAATGTTTTTAAAAAAATGACCTAAAAATGACGTAAAATTTTAAAAAATGACCTAAAAATGACGCAAATTTTTAAAAAATGACCAAAAAATAAAAAATGGTAAAAAATGACCAAAAAATGACCCCCGAAAATTACATTCCTTCAACCTGAGGAGGGTGTTCAGGATTCCTGTACTAGTTAGAAACGTCTACGTTGAACCAGTTAAAAGATTAAATGTCATCAAAATCCGGGGTAACATTCTCAAAGGAAGAAAAAGTTCAAGTAGGTGGTAAAATTTTATAATTATGAAGACCACAAGCGTAACAGCCAGTGACTCCCACTGCCTGCCTACTTTACGACTGCTGACCTCACTCCAATCAGTTAGGAGGTGACGTGTGGTCAGCAGACGAACCACCACCAGTCGTTGTTGTAGGTTTTCTATGACCGGTTTACACTACTCATTCATATCTCCCCAATTTCCTCACGATGGCGGTTGGTAACCGGCAGTGATGTGCCGTAGACTATAAGTTTACGTCTACATGCGTTGTCTACGCGTAATCTACGCGTAGATTACATTGGGTTGTAGTTTACGTAGACTACGTAGACCATCTAAAGTGCATTAAAATTAATTTTCAAGGCTTTCATGAAAGGAAAGTGACATTTCCAACTATATTGGTTCCTAACGAAATGAAAAGAATCCTATTTACACCAAAATTTCTCTTCTCTTCTATTATCAACTATGGAAGAAAATAAATAGTATGCAAAAAAGAAAACATATGGCAGTCGTGAGGCAAAAGTGTTTTTTTTCCATAAAACACTCGAATATTTCCTATATTAGGTTTCTTCCTAGGTGAGAAATTGTTCGAATTTGGAAGAAAGAGTATGAAAAATTCTCCTCACACATTGGCAACTTATACGCAGTATAATTTTCTTTTAATTCCATGGCGCCCTTTGCTAAGTTATCACCTTTCGCCATATTGTTTACATAGATTACGTAATGTACGGGTATAAAATAGTATACGTGTAGAATGTAGACTATCGTTGTTTACGCGTAGACGCACATCACTGGTCACCAGTGATGTCCCGTAGACTATAAGTTTACGTCTACATGCGTTGTCTACACGTAATCTACGCGTAGATTACATAGCGTTGTAGTTTACAAAGACTACGTAGACAATCTAAAGTGCACTAAAATTAATTTTCAAGGCTTTCATGAAAGAAAAGTGACATTTTCAACTATATTGGTTCCTAATGAAATGAAAAGAGCTCCATTTACAACAAAATTTATCTTCTCTTCTATTACCAACTATGGAAGAAGATAAATAGTATGCAAAAAACAACAACAGATGGCAGTCGTGAGGCAAGAGTGGTCTTATTCTCATAAAACACTAGAATACTTCATATATTAGGTTTCTTCCTAGGTGAGAAATTGTTCGAATTTGAAAGAAAGAGTATGAAAAGTTCTCCTCACACATCAGCAACTGATACGCAGTGTAATTTTATTTTAATTTCACGGCGCCCTTTGCTAAGTTATCACCTTTCGCCATGTTGTTTACATACATTACATAATCTACGTGTATAAAATAGTCTACGTGTAGAATGTAGACTATCGTTGTTTACGCGTAGACGCACATCACTGCTGGTTACCGGTCCCATACACAAGCCCAAACATCAGGAGTTGTTACTCTTTCTCCCCCAGGATAGTCGAATCTGCGCGCGTCTTGTAGCCGGAACCAATTGCTTTTGCCTTAGACCGCACGGCCAAGGTGCGGGACCGAAAAATAATATATTTTCCAAATATAACTTCATTGAATATAAAAATAAAGGAAATAGGAAGTTCACTGATTGATTTTATTCATTATGATGATTAAGATGAAAGGTGATAATATGAAATTGATGAAAGCTCAGTCACATATGAACAGGATACAACACAAGCTTCACAGAGAGCTATACAATGCAGTACCATGTGAAGTTGTCACTTGAGTGCATATATAGAAAAGGCCATCCCTTACACCCAGAAGGGTAAATGGAGTAAAGACAGTTTACAAAGTAATGAGACGTATTGCAAGTTGTTGACAGTTGCTTCTCTCTCTTGGTTCTGGTTCAGGGGCTAAGCCAGTGGGTTCCAGGACACTATCCTGCGGAGAAAGTGCCATAGTAATAAATAATTTATTACTGGATTGATTTGATTGGTCCATCGCAATGTTGTTTCCTTGGCCGTTTCATCCTTTGTTTCACGAAGAAGAAGCGGGAAAAACAACAAGATGAAAAGTGAAGAGAGAGAACACGACACACACAGAGAGAATAGCTTCGCGGCGGATAGATGATTGAGTAAGGGATGAACCTAGCAGACTTGCGAGGGGGAGGGAAAGGGGAGAACTGGTAATAGGGTTAACGTTGGCCTTCTCTCTTCCCCGCACTTTCCTACTTGGTCTCCACCAAGACGGCATACTGATTACACCTAGCGGATTAGCCAGATGCAGTGGCATTCCCTATATTTGCCCGCACTGCGGAGGAGACATATCCAGATTTACAAAGTAGGGAAAGAACATGGTAAATAAATGTAGAGTTCAAACTTAACGCTAGGAATAACCAAACGCCAACTCCCATGAAACTAAACTACAAATTTGATTCATTTTCCCCCATTCCTGTTTATTTTTTCTCCAAGGCGATAAAGGTCCATTTTGTAGCCATTATATCAAGATATATATTGTGTTTGTGATTGTCCATTCACCAATTTAATTGAATCGCCATTCATTCTCGTATTCGCGATTTGCCAAAGATGACAGAAAATAGAAGCAGAATAAACTAATTCAATTCAATAAAATTTTCCAGTAACCGGCCTGTCAGTGTTCTATTCGTTTTGTGGCTGTTACAAACTGCCACACACCGTGCCGGCTTTAGGATCAAGCCCCAAAATGGGCGTGATTACGATTAGAACAGCATATTTTTGATTGGTTAGGTTAGTATCTCGTGAAAGAGTTCCGAGATAAAATTCCTTTGTCAGAGTGGATGTAGTTGCAAGATTTGCATTGCTTTAGAAGTTACTTTACACTTAGTAATTTTTATAATATGTTTAGCTATTTTAACATCTTTGATGATGGAAACGAGCAAACACAATGAACCAATCTAGACTAGAAATGCAGAATCTTTGACGGCCATTGAGGTTAGTTGATATGAAAGAAAAGTTATTATTTTTAATAAAATCTTAAACACACCATAACCTATGTGAAAGTTGAATTCCAATTTCTAAAAATAACATAGCTTTACAACTGACTGTTTTGGAGGTGTGAAATATTTGAACACAAAGCCTGAAAGAAAGATTTTACGTATATGTGATTCACGTTGTGGGAGTGCACGTAAGCAGCGCTCTGGCGGCCGAAACTTGAACTACACTTATTTCACGATTTCAGTGGAAGTGGGAGGGCGTAATCGTATAGCAGAAGGTGATGCAGAGACAAAAAATGACGATCATATATTATTTATGGTAGAAGCTTGTACAATGATTAATAAGGGTAAGCGTACTTTAGCGATTCGATCAAACTCTACTGTTCCCTTGAAGCATCCCCAAAATTACATCTTGTCTCTCACAATGTAATCGAACTACCAGAGTGCAATGAATGTTGTATGAAATGAAGGGGAGTAATTCTTACGACGTAACAAAGACAACAGCAGGAGATTAGGAAAGGGGGAGGTGTGAAGGGCAGGAGAAGCAGGAAAGTGTATTTGATATCAGCCCTTCGGTGCACAATATGAGGTCTGTTACTTGGACACAAGCATTGCGAGAGCAGTTTTCTTATAAACGCAATATTACTTTGGGGAAAGAGGTGGTTTGCAACGCGAACCTGCAAATAGACAACGGGAGTGATAGTGAAGGAGTTATTTGTCGAGGGTGAAAGTCGTATCCGAACATCTTCTTAGAGACAAAAGGTTGTTGGTGAGAGGTATCGTGGGGGGCTGGAAGAGAGGGGAAGAAAAGTTACACGGGTCTGTAGTCATTTTGGAAAGGGGGGAGCGGACCATGAGATGTGACTTCCAATTTGGATCCTGTTCGTTCCTTTGATTAGGCGAGATGGTCACGTTGGCGGGTCCGGGGTCCAAGATTGGGAGATTTGTGGGGTGATGACGGAATTGGTCGTCAGAGACAAGGAGTCTGGTGGGGCAGAGGGGTGGCTGGAAGAACATCACGGGCGAGGAAGATCTTGGCGTCGGCATCTTTTCGGATTGATCAACGGCATTCGAAACCAAGAACTAATTGTGATGGCGAGTCTTCGAACCTTCCTTTCAATGAGAGCGTGGTCATTAATACATGAAGGAACTAAATCCACTTCGATGGAGGAAGAATTACTGAACATCTATGAATGTTGTAGTATCTATGTATGTCTATGTGCACTTCTTTTGTTCTTGGGTTGTCAGTATGGAGTTATGTAAAGATGCATGATTTCCAGTCAGAGGAGAATGTGTGTGGATTATTAATTAATATGACCGTTAATATATCACAGTCCTGTAGAAAAGTTTTATCAAACATTTTTTCTGCTTGTCTCTAAGAGTAAATTAAAGATGGCGCAGTTTTCAATTTACATAAAAAGGAGATTTATTATAATTTAGAAATGATTGGGCATTCATTTTTACAATATATGAGAGTGAATAAATTCACCATGCCTGAAACTTACGGAGTTGCCATCGAAAATTTAATTGTATCATATATAATGGGACGTGACATTAATATTTTCACATGAAAAGTTTGTAAACTTATTACTAAGTTGTTCAAGAAAAAATTATTACAAGGTATGTAACTTAATTCATTGTCAAAAATTCAATATGCTGACCAAGGCAGAAATTTATTTTATTTTAAAACATAAACTAAACCTTACGTTTCAACCCTCTAGCAAGGTCGTCTTCAGACTCTGTATCAAATACAAATAAAATAAGGTACAAAACAGGACGATATATATACAAAAATCACTCTCCTCCAGGCGTTCCTGCAGGTGGCGTTCTCCTGTCACCTGTTGGTTCACCTGACCGGCGATTTAGATAAACATTTTATTTCATCTGGAACGTGGTTGGACTCCTTATATCAAGCTCTCTTTCCTTATCCTTTCTTTCTTCATTCCTCTTCCTTCTTTTTTCTTCCGTCGCTCTTGTCCTCTTCACCCTTTCTAACGCCTTCTTCCATTCTTCAGTCCCACATTCCAGTTCATTGTGTCTTCTTCCCCTTACTTGGCCTCCTTCCATTTTCTCACTAGTATTCTCTTCTCCCTTCCTATCTGCTTAGCCTCATTCCACTCTATACCATGTCCTGTTTCTCTCGTGTGCTTAAATATCGCACTCCTCTCTCTCTCTCTCTCTCTCTCTCTCTCTCTCTCTTAAGTCGTACATCATCCCTATGTTCCTTCAACCTGTCTTTCAGCCTCTTCTTTGTTTCTCCTATGTACACACTCTGACATTCTTTACACTTTACTTCATAGATAATCCCTTCCTCTTCCTTTTCTCTGTTTTCCTATTTCTTGTTTGCATTCTTCGCTATTCTTAAGATGCTTCGTCCTCCCTTGCTGTAAGTTTTAATGCCCGCTTTCCTAAGCACTTTGCATATCTTTTCAGTGGTCTTCCCCATACTCCTTATTCCAAACCACCTCTACTTACTTTTTCTATCTCTTTTTCTCTCTCTCCCTCTTCTCCCCTGCCACTTTTCTTCCTTCTTCTGTTTTGTACCTTATTTCATTTGTATTTGATACAGAGTCTGAAGGCGACCTTGCTAGAAGGCTGAAACGTAAGGTTTAGTTTATGTTTTAAAATAAAATAAATTTCTGCCTTGAGTTTTTGGTTATATTGGAAAAAAAGCTTAATGTTGTTATCATTCATTTTGTATTAATAAATTTCCTCAATCTTCCCATCTGCTGAGAACTTGATATTGAATTTGATGCAGTTATTTTTATCCTTACTAACTTTATATAGCTATGAACTACTTAACGCCTTATAAGTTGCACTCTACGTAGCCAAGAGTGGGGAGACTCATGCTCATCGATAGTTTTTATATTACAATTATATAGTAGTTTATTAAAATTACACTACTATAAAAGTAGCGATTTCTTTGTATTCAATTGTTTATTATCTCCTTGTTTTGTGTTGCAATTACGGCAGACCAACAGTACTTGGATATTGACAATCTATCACTTTGTTTTAAGTCATTTCAAATGCACATATAGCCTAACCGAGACTGGGATCTTCATTCTAAATGGCGGTCTAAACTATTGTTGAATGTACAGTCACCGGCAATAGAAATGGGACAGTTAGATTCAGAAATACTGATACTACGTCGATAAGTGGATTCTAATAGCAAATTTTCAATGGTAACTTCTACCACCGCCGTTGAGTTAGGCAACACACGTGACGCCTTGCAGGGAAGTGAGTATTTCACGATCAAAGCGTCCCATGTTTATTCCCTGTAACTGTACCTCTACCACAGATCAAACCCGAATACTCCAGCAGTACCACCAATGCAGCATACAATGTGGATTTTACATTAAGAAATTTCATAATATAAACAATCTCTAAGCCATGGAACTTTTTTACTTTTTAATCGATTTCTTCAATTCTTTACGGTCGATTTTATCTCGAAACTTTGTGACTCTGAACCCTTTTTCATCTCTAGAGTATATACGAGGAGACAGTAGTTTTCTGAAGGGAGCACCAATGTTGTTTGTTCTCAGAAACAACGCATGTTGTTCTTTCATCCATGCAAGAAATCAAAACATGATTTTCTCTCAAGGATCCCACGATCTTTCACCCCCGCCCTCCTCCTCTTTGTATTAATTTTCGGTGACGCAGATTGGCTCCCTGAAAACCTTCACGCGTCGTAAAGTCCGCGCCAGCAAATTGCGTCCTTCGATAATCCGCAGATTAACTTCTCCCAAAGCCCGAAGCAACACTGGGATTTGTAATTTGAATATCGACATACATCCGCACAGAACAGATTCATTCCGATAAACTTGGGAACGAGGTTATGGTGACGGGGAAAAGGACAGGGACCGAGAGGGATGAAGGGGGGTTGAGGAAACATATTTACCCCCCACAATCCCTCCCTCTTGATATAGCTGAGCCAGGAGGCCGTGTAGGGCCTGCAGCGGCAATTGCCGGAGAACACATCATCCAATCCGATCCATGGCGAAACTAAACAATCCCGAATCGGCTGGGAGAAGATTATCCCGAAACAAGGGTGAAGATTAGGAGAGATGTATGGACATATAGCAAATTGTTTTCGGGATCCAATTTGCACAGAATAAATATGCCAGGATAAGCTTTTTACAATACCCGCGCTAATACTTTAAAAAAAGAGAAAAAAAACTTTGGTCTTCACTAACACGTTAGGCGAGCACGCTTCCGTAGATAAATATTATCTCTACAAGAACTACGGAAGAAATGTTTTAGCGTAAAGAGCTGTAAATGTTGACTTAGCTAAGGAATCGCGCCTTAAGCTAGAAATTCCAACGGAAAATGAGGACGCCAATTTGCAAGTGAGTAGAGATAAAAAATTTCCATCTACCTAATTGGTTCCGCAATCTTGAACTTAACATCAACAGAATTAGAAGCTAGGCACATAGTGGTTAGCATCCCACTTTAAATTATAGGTCCAGTTCCGATTAGCCTTACTGTGCATAAAATGGACTTAAAACACCAACTCAACTAACCAACCAACAATTAGAAGCTAGCCTTACTCTCTTGAAGTCAAACCAATTGAATCCGATAATAAATATATTTCAAAATCACCAGCGACGATTGGATGCCAAAACTAGAGAGGGGGACAAGGATAGTTTACTTATTTTGGTAGACAAGGCTTAAGAGTCCATAGTGCGGGACCAAAAGAGGCAAAAAGTGGGGGGCAACTTCCTTTCCCCCCCCAATAGTCCGCGACTGCTAAAATTAAAGAAAAAACAGGAATATTTCCACAATAATTTCAGTGATCTATTTCTAATATGGACAATGTTTATCTTTTCTGATCTTGAATTATAGTGATAGTTCGTCGTTAGGATAGTGATTAACACTGTTGCCTTTTAATAAAAGAATCCGGGTTTGATTCACGGTGGAACACGTTACATTGTTGTGAATAATCGAACTTAAACTGTAGGTCCACTCCCAATTAACCTATCTGATTATAAAGTGGACTTAAAACAACCTTTACAAAGGCATTTTCTATATCATAGCAATGCTTCTCCTATCTTATTTTATTTATGAAATTCCGTTCTTAATAATTTCGAGAATTATTTTCTTCTTACATTATTATAAAAATTATATCACTTATAAAGGCGTACCTTGTGTAGCCTATTAATTAATATATGTGTGCTACTTTTATACATAGGGGCCGACTCCATGGGGCTTGGGGTCTCGAGCCCCCCCCCCCCCCCCAATGTTAACGATGTGGCGGCAGAGCCCCCAAATAATTTTGCTTTAGAGGATCTAATGTATTATTTTGCTTCTCTTGTAAAGTTTACTCTGAATTGTGCCACATGAACTTAACTTTAAATACACATTTGAAATGTTCTAGACCATCAATTTGGGGGTCTCATACTGCTAAAACCATCAACTTTGGGAGGGCTATGACCAGAGACAGCAAAACACATGACTTATTACTATATACGTATATACTATATATATGTAATTATGAGTATTGTTAAAATTTTTACTAAAAAGAGTTTCAAGAGACGATGTGCATGAACTAGGGTAGTGGATGGGACGTTCGGGCTACAAATGGTTCTCACATGACATTCAGAACGAGATCCTTGATATATTAGGGAGATCTGTTTTGCGCTCCTTGGTAGCTGATATTAAAAGTCGGGAATATTTTGCTATTATGGTTGGCTAAACTTGTGGCATATCCATCCGTGGACAATTAATATTCTGAATTAGAACTGTGAATAAAATTTTTGATATTTTTGAGGAATTCGTTGGCTTTTATGAGATTCCGAACTCGGAGGCCAAAACTTAAAAAAGGGACAGAGTGAGTCATTTATTTCAGTGATCAGAGCCCCCCAATAATTTTGACAAGTCGGCGCCCCTGCTCTTATAACATAGGTAGTGGCGGCGATTAAGGGGGGCGAGGGGGACAGTTGTCCCCCACTTTTCGCCACTTTTGGCCCTGCACTATGTTACACCTTATCTACAAATGGAAATATACTGTGCTTGCCCCCCAGTTCTGGCACTTTGCCCCCCTGGTTTTGGATCCCAATCGCCGCCACTAAATATAGCGTAACTGCATACCATCTCTATCGAAACAAGTTGTGAATTGATGGACTGATTGATTGAGTTTGTGTTTTGTTTGTGACTGGGCCTACAGTTTAAAGTGGAATCCAAACCATTAAGCAATCTGCCTCCACCGGGTATAGAACCCGAGACCTGTTGATTACAAGGCGACGACGTTTTCCCTGTGCCAGCAGGGAGACCTTGAAACAAGTTGTAAAGTGCATTTACCATAAAAGTTTGGAGAAGAGTGTATTGGTTCCACATTGGGATCCGAGCTACTGAAACTTATGCCCATGCGCAAACGAGCACTGTGCTATCGGGGTGGTTCATTAATAACATTTGATTTACTACAAAAATAGCAAATGAACGCTTTAGAGTTTGTCTGTGCTATTGAAATCGTGCAATACGATGTCTCTCAACAGTTACCAGGCTACCAATATCCTTAACCACCCACACACAATCCACACGATTGAGAGAAGCTTTCCCCCAAACATCTCCTAACAAAACCGAACACGTTTCCTGAAGCATTCTGTGTACTGTATATGATTGGCATTGGTATTGGTAAAGAAGAAAGAATGCGCCCTATCTGTGGGCAACCAAAACCACGATCCTCTGTCCCTTCCACCCCATCCGGCTAATCTTGAGCTTGGTGGAGAATCCCCAAAGAGAAGCTATAAGGAAGTACGTCATCCCATCGCAGTACGGACCCCTCGTGATCCATTCAGAAGTAGACAGGCTTCTCAATAGCACGGCAAGCAGGGGAATGAAGCTTCAGTGATTGAATGCCATTTCATTTGTGGGATTTCTGCCTTCCTTTCGTTCTACCCCTCTATCCTTGTCCTTTGTGTGGGGGACAATCTGACCAAACACTGCCAGAGGGTTTATATGTTATCCAATTCTTCAGGCTGTCTCTTCGTCATCAAGTATATGAAGGATGTGATGAAAGGAATTTCATATTTAGAAAGAAATTGCAGAGGGATGATTGCAATGGGGGAAAAATATTCGTTTCAATAATCGGTTTAAGGCTCATGTCGAATTTTGATAATCTCATAGTACAGTAAAGGTTCTATTCTTAATGTAGTGCATGTGGGTAGAAGCTACCGTTAGTTTTGCGTAACAATATGTTCTATAACAATCTAGAGTTTCAGCGTGTGACAAACAGGTTGATAAGCTTCTGGAACTAGATGATTGGTCCTGGACTGACCAATGATATGACGTCTATTCAGAGCCAACACACTGCAATATCTTTTGTGCAGGATTTCTCAACATATATTATTTGGAATAAAAGATTATTAATTCTCTTTTTAGAGTTTTATTCAAGCTTCGAAGAAATATAAATACACTTTTATCTTACTTCCTCTGGATATGGTTTGTAGGCCAAAACCTAATAACCATACCCAAGCTTTTAACTCGGTTTTTCGGGCAATACAGAGAACCTGGCATTTCGGAAACTCTTAGAAGTTTCCGCCTTTCTTTACAACAAATCCGCCCATATGTACGGCTAAATCACTTCCCAGTTGCTCCTCTGTGTTAACAATCTTGCGGGAACCAGGAAGGTGTCCCCAGAGCATAAAGAAATTGCTCTGTTTATACATGTAATTCGTTTATGCATATCCTAGAGAGCACTAAGTTCGTTACATATCTCGAAAAGCTGCCTTAGTTTCATATATTTTACAATAATTTACAATTTATTACTAATCTTCAAAAGCGCAATACATTCTCTGCCATTTTTTAACAAGGTATCATTCATAAAAACCTTTTTAATGCAGTGAAACAAAAGTGATCACAGATTTACATACAGATGAATCAGTTTGAGTTTGAAAAGTGTGTAATAGTTGTTTCTACTAGGGCGGCACAAGGTTTTGTTTTCTTTTGAATAAATCTGCAACTAAACACCTTGCAATAATACAGGAAGCTTACAAGGACCAGGATTCAAGAAGACTCGTTTTTGAGTGGAACAAAATAATCAAAAAAGGTGAAGAAAGCCTTGTTGGTCCTCCACGTTTTGAAAGGCAGTTATTATCGAAAACTGAGGTTTCGTCCTAGCCTGCATATGCTTTTTGGATATACGTGTCAGTTTACTTCTGCCTCTTGAATAAATCGCGACGATGGGGTTGAAAGATCAAGTTATGCAATAGATATGGGAAAAACATGGATATATCAATTCCTTCACCAGAATTCCAACCCAGGACTTGTGAATTCGAAGCACATGCGCCGACAACTCTACCACTAATCATCATTAATCATTATCGTTGTGATTAGTTACAAGCGGCAAAGGAAATCGATTTGGAAGTTAATGCGGAGAAAACTGAATGCATTTTAAAGGCGAAACTAACTCTTAGATAATAATCAAAACATAATTGTACGTAACAATTCATTTGCATCAGTTTCTAAATTCAAATATTTAGTACTAATATTAACAAATTAAAACTATATCAAAGAGGAAATTAAAAACATACTTAATTCAACATGCCTTTTGTAAGGATGTGAAACGTGGTCCCTTACATTTTAAGAGAAACATAACCGTTTTTTATAAAGATATTTAGATATAAAGGGAATGGTACAATTTGTAAGTCCAGACGCTTATATACTTCTGAACTGCTTAATCTATGTATATCCACACCCTATTTTTAGAATAATTAAATCAAGAATACTTCATTGGCCAGGCCATAATAGGACGCTTCAAGAGAATATACAAGTTTACAGGGTTCTTGTTAGGAAACCTGATGGTCAGAGTCTTCTATGAAGGCCAAGACGAAGATGGAATAAAAATATTGAGACAGACCTGAAGGAAATCTTGACCATGATAGGGACAAGTGACGTCAGATGTTGATTATGACTTAATATGTTGCTGTGGAAATAAACTTTCAGGTTTAGGAATATATACCAGAGAGGGAGTTACTTAGAGGTCGACAATAAATAAGGAAAATTAAATAAAAATACATCAAAATGTTATATTTTTAATGCATTACATATATGTTGAAAAATAAACTTCTTCCATGCTATGTTGAACAAGTTCATAATAAGTTCATAATACTTAACATATTACATTTTTTAGGGAAATGTTAATGATAAGAATGTTTCTCTTTTATTTTAGGTACGTGCAAGCATTACAAGGCCTCGTTCCAGAAAATGTGTATGAAGTTCGGTGCGGATTTTGTTTTTGTTAGGTAAGTTATCATTTACGACCATTTCGTTGTCAGGTAAGTTATCATTTACGACCATTTCGTTGTCGTTTCCGCTGAATGTTCGTCTAAAGTAATCTGTAAATGCACATTATTTCAAATTGCTTTCCGTCGTTTCCGAAATGTTAGAAGTGTTCTCAGGAAACTGTATTAGCAAGCCTACTGGTACACGCGCCAAATATTGTGTTGTAAAAAAGAAGTTAACACATATGGGTCGGAACTGCTTTGCTATATTAATCGATACAGCAACACCGAGTCTTTCCTTATTTCAGTAATTGCCACCCCCCCCCCCAAATATCCGATTGGATTAGTGATTGGGTATTCAAATTGAAGTGGGGAATTAAGGTCTAAATTCTTAGCGAATGTAGTCAAAATATTGGGAGATGAGAATTTCTCTTTCGTAATTATTGGTCTTCACCCACTGACTCATCAACACACAGTCTAAACCCATGGATCTAAAAAAATTAAGGTTTAAGGGCGTTTTACTCTTAGCAAGGACACTTGCCCTCTCTGGAAAACGAGTTGGGAAAAATTGTTTCCTGCTCATCGTGTGCATGTTTTTTTTTTTAAAAAAAAGCGGAAAGTAAAATAAATGATATTCCCTTCTCAAATAATTCAAAACAAAGCATTGCCCTCTGTGCAAAAGTGCTGTTACCCTCTGGCTAGTGTTGTTTTCTCTCCCGGAGGAAAGGTTTGTTCCCCCCTGGAAAAAGTTAGGGTATGCCCATGCCTAAAGGGAATGAAGTATTGAACTTCCTTTTTGATACGTTTTGCAGCCCAGACAACTGGACCTAGAAACATGAAACTACTTATTTTACAAGCAAAAGTTCTTAGTATACAGGGTGAACAGAAACTATATGGACAAACTTCAGGAGGTGATTCCTGACAGGTAAAGGAACAAAAAAGTTCATATCAACATATGTCCGGAAATGGACGGTGAGTCTGCAATAAAGCAATTAGTACCGGTACACATTACATGGCATGACTTTCACCCATGTTACAACAGGTGCTCAAAGTGGCCTCCATGGGATGCAATGCAAGCGTCCACACGTCGCATCATGGATTACCTCACTCGTTCGAATGTTCCAGCCTGTACCCGAATAGCGTCACAGGCTAGACGGACACGCTGTTCAAGGGTCTGCACATGAGGAAGTGGCTCAGCATACACAACAGTTTTCAGATGCCCCCACAAGTAAAAATCAAGGGGGTTTAAGTCCGGTGATCGAGCGGGCAATGCCGCAGGGGCTCCTCGTCCGATCCATCTTCTGGGGAAGATGTTGTTGAGGTGTTGACGAACAATAATGTGAAAGTGGGCTGGCGCTCCATCATGCATCAGCCACATTACTTGTCGTATTGCCAGAGGCACGTTCTGAAGCAAATGAGGCAGCGTTTTCTGCATGAAATCCAGATACGTCTGTCCATTAAGGCGTTGTGGAAGAACAAATGGTCCAAGTAGGTGGTCGCCAATAATCCCTGCCCATACATTGATGCTGAACCGTTGCTGATGAGACGATTCAACCATTTCCAGAGAATTGGCTGTAGCCAACAGATGACGATTGTGTAGGTTGACGATGCCATCTCTACCAAAGGTCGCTTCATCGTTGAAGAGGACTGGCGACAGAAATCCCAATATGGTGGTGGCTTGTTGCAAAAACCAGTGACAAAACTGTTCCCTTGGATGAAAATCCGATGAATAATCCCTGCACACGTTGCAGGTGATAGGGATAGTAGCGGTTTTCAAACAGAATACACAATACCGTCGCTTATCTTACATCATGCTGGCGAGCCTCTCGACCGATTCTATCAGCTTGACCGTATACGAAGACCATCTCGGCTTGTTCCTGGTATGAATAACTGACCATGGTTCTTCGACGTAGCTCCAATCACACAATCTCCAACACAAAAAAGCACACTGTGAGTGTTGTTATGAGGGGATGATGTCGATCTTCAGTGCCATCTACCTTCGCAAATATGCGTTTCCGGACGTATGTTGATATGAACTTTCTTGTGCCTTTACCTGTCAGGAATCACCTCCTGAATTTTGTCCCTATAGTTTTTGTTCACCCTGTATATTATAATTTGTTACTTTATGAAACAGAGATGAGAGGAAAAATTGTTACATAACATTTATAAATTCCTTTCAGTGGACAATTGAATATTCTTCAAATTATTTTTATTAATTAATATCATTTAATTTAATTAAAACATTATCAAACCATTTTTTGTTTAAATATTTGACGTAAATTTAACATGATATTGAGTACACTGAGAATTTTGAAAATACAGATCAAATTATGAATTCTACAAAACAAATTCTTTGATATTTCATCAACATAATATTAAATCACTTGCTTCAAGAGCAATCGTGACTAGAGCTCCATATTCGGGAAGGTATTTCAGAAAATCAACCCCTTGTATTTTTCTTTTTATAAGCCCTAGATCAATATCTTTGGAGAACATAACTGCCTAAAAGAAAGATTCAGTGTCGTCTCTGCTTGTTGCATCATTAATAATGTCTTATCATTCGTACAGCCAGCACTAAATTCCATGTACTGCACTTACCAAAATCGACATCGTATTCATATTTATTATTTCAAGAAAATCATACTTTGATAGAATTTCTTGGCATTACACAGTATATCGATGTAAAAAATGTTACAATCAGGAAAATTAATGTTATATAAAGTGAGCCATCACTATAAAGTAATATCTGCCCCCCTATAACAAGTCTGACAAGAAGGTTCAAATCCATTATTGTTGATAGTAAATATGTTGAATTTCTCGTAACTTCTGATTCATTTTTTCTTACTTCAAACGCTTAGCTTCCCAGCATAAAGTATTAGAAACAGGACAGACATCTTGTGGTGATTATTTAAACTGTGAATAAAAAGAAGCCTGTTATGTTTTCTAACGTTGTTTGTGATTACCGAAAGATCTTTTTTGCCTGGTGGCCAAGACTGTCGAGCAGAGGCGTCTCGTGAACGCATGCGGTGAATGCTGCGCATGCGTCAATTGTGGTAAAAAGGAAAGCTTGCTCTGCTACGACATTCATGAGCATTTCTACATTCTAATTTCTTCATATAGGAGAAGTATTTTCTTTACGCGAGAGCGCTGAACTAAGCTTATATTACATTTCTTGGATCTGAAGTGAAAGAAAGTAATAATTCTTTTCCCACAATTGACGCATGCGTCACATCAGATCCAAGAAATGTAATATATGCTTAGTTCAGCGCTCTCGTGTAAAGTAAATACTTCTCCTAAAGGTGAAAAAAAAAGGTAATGGGCTCCCCAGTGCTTAGCACCACGCCATAAAGGCGTATAGGGGGTGTGGGGGTAACGCCCCACACTTTCTTGATCCGGTCATGAGTGGGGGTGATGTGATCAGCATCACGCCCCTGACCGCCTTTACCCCCCCCGGGTTTCCCCCAGGTACCCATGTTATTCGACGCTGGGTGGGCGCCGGGGTCGCTTCCAACGTTAGAAAAGTTCCCGGATTTGAACCGACCGGGGATCGAACCCGGGACAGTAGTCAGACGCGTTACCGACTGAGCCACCGCGGCCACTTCTCCTACATGAAGAAATTAGAATGTATAAATGCTCATGAATGTCGTCGCAGAGCAAGCTTTCCTTTTTCCCAGAATTGACGCATGCGAGCATGCGTTTACGAGACGCCTCTGCTGTCGAGTGTTTTTTTTTATTATGAACTTTTTACTGAAAGATCCGACTTCGAGTTCCGTCCATCCTTTGTGACTATCTCTTTATTAATTTCCTCTAATAGCCATGCATCCTCATCGTCGCGAGTATCTAAATTGGCTTAAAAATTGACGTAAACAAGAATACAGTTCAATTATATAAGATATAATTGTTGTAAATTGAAATAATATGCCAACGCTGGATATGCATCTGCAGTTATTGACTGAGTCTACCTCATGTTTGAAAGTACACCTCTGCCAAAGTTTGATTTTTAAAAAAAGAAACATACTTTCAAATATAGCGTACCCTTCAGCAAACGGTTAGTTTTCGCATGGAATGCTTTGGAAAGGGAGTACATCTGTCTGCTCTATCGATCTCCCTATGTAACTTCACCTCGCTGAAAACGAACACAGGTAAATTCTACTCGCCCCGAAAATCCCCCCTTCCTACTCTTTTTCTTCCATTTCCCCTCCCCCCCCCCCCGAAATTTCCCAGCAATCTGAAAACTCCGTACCTTTGAAGCAAAGGAAACTATGTTGTAGGTTTACTCGACATCCAGTCTCTGTACGAACTGTTTATTTTACCATTTCGATACAGCTTTCGTTCACACGTCATGACGGTAGATGGCAGTAAAAAGCAATCAATTACATCGTAATGGTTGAGGTCCTTTGCAGTGTAAAGCAAGTTTGTATGCTTTAAGATATAAATATATTAATTAGCACGTTATAACTTCTTGCATCACATTTATGATTGCATCTATTACTTAGACTGAAAATCATATTTATAGTTGCTGAAAGCAAGTCAAATTGTATGTACGCGTATATACTAATACGTACTAAAACCCTCTAAAATAGGTTTTGGAATGCGTGCGTCAGTACCATTGAACTATATGGCGTACGCTTTTAGAAGGAACATGAGTTCAGCCAATACGCTGCCAGCGCTCGTCCGCTGTTGTCAAACCAACTGCTAGCGGAAGGGGAACACAGAGAATTCGTTGTGTCCAATATTCAACTTTTTATATATTAATACATGCACGTGATATTTGAGTACAATGAAATATATAGTGAAGAATTCTACACAGGATTATATCATATCACTGCAGCATATAAGATAAACTCGTACCTGAATGAAGTTTGAAGGAATTTATTATAGAGGAACTGCAAGGTCATCATCGCTCGTTTCTGTTTTCTGGCATGTTTCCCAGGAGATTTGAATAGGGGTTCGCCGATTTCTGTGGTAGATACTTTATCCTGTTTTATATTACGCAACACAGTAAAAACAAATACACCACACGCTTTAGCCGTAAGTTCTCGACTCTTGAGAAAACACTGTTTCAGCATGCACTTCTTACGACGCCAATTCTTTGAAGTAAGAATATATTTTAAAAGTAAGATTTCTGTCTTGTGAACGTAATATTTTACCCTCGGTGCCTGTACTACTGGTACTACGTTTCGAGAGCAACGTTATTAATTTGATTGATTTGTTTTACTTTGCTTTTCTGTCACTTTTGGCTAATTGCGAAGATGGGAATGAGTGATGATATAATGAAATTAATGAATGGACATTCATAAACATCTATGTCCAGGCCGGGATTCGAACCCAATACCCCTGGCGTCGTATCGCGATATGCTAACCACTGCACTATAGGGGCCGGCGCGACATTATTTAATAACACTCACGGAACCCAAACTATTGTACAACTATCGAGCATAATGGCTGTATTACAAAGCGCGCTACGACGCCAGGGTTCTTGGGTTCGAATCCCGGCCCGGGCATACGTGTTTGTAAGTTTCCCCTTCATCAATTTCATCATATCACCACCCACCCTCATCTTCGCGATTAGCCAAAAGTGGCAGAAAAGCGAAGTAAAATAAATCGAATCAATCAATCAATAAGTGATGTATTGAATCCTCTCACAATTGTTCTTCGTGGCGTACGAGTATAATTATCTTACAACGCAACTACTACTATAGGGGGTACTTATGGACACTTTTCAAAATATACCTTATATAGGATAAAAATCACTAAAAACATAAAGAGAAATATGCAAAATCAGGGCAAAAAGTATTAAAAAACAATTTAAAAATTCTGCTATATTTTTGTCACTTTCTAGAGCAGGACAAAAATTGCCAATAAACGTAAGGTAAAAACCCAAAATCAGGGCAAAAAGTGTTAAGAAAACAAGGTAAAAATTCTGCTATATTTTTGTTATTTTGTAGAGAATTTTTATTTTTGTAGGAAACCGAAATATAAATGGCGTTGTTTATTATTGTATATTATCTGATTCCTTTTTGATATTATTATGAAACTTACACATACAGCCATTTGTTACACATATCCGATAAAAAAGTAATTAATTATGCCTACATTTGCAACAAGAGCATTCTTGTCCATTATATTTTATATAGTGTCTGACTGATTTATTACAATTACACTCCACACGTGAATTACATTGTGTTCATCAATCCACACACATCCACTAGTAATCTTATAAAATAAGTAAAAAAGTAAACAAAAATGCTATTTATATAAACTAAACAATTATTTAATAACCATAAGGAATCGTGTCAATAACACCATCTTGTTCTGGTAAGATCACACGTTTATCGTATTCCAATTTAAATTTCTTTTTAAAAATTATTAGAATTCCACTCAAAAAGTGCAAAACATCCCCTCTATTTGGCTTCAATCTCTCTCTATATTATCCAGCAACCACCTTTTCACAGCAGCTTCTGACGTTTATAGTCAGGTGCCTATCGGGCGGTATACCAGCACGATCATGATGGGTCTTATTTCATACCCCAGATTTTTAATTCGGCTTTACTGGATGTCTGCTTTAAGAGAGAGAAGAGCAAAGAGATGTTGTAGAAATAAAGACGTCGTCCGAACTGTTTTCATCGAGACCCGTTACTTATAGACTATGCGCACTCGTCTACAAGTCGACAATCTTTTTTACACACAGAGCAGTATTTCTACCAGAAAAATTCGAAATCTTCTATATATACCTACAAAATCTCTACATCATGCATACGTGAGAGATAAAAATAAAATATTAAATAATTCATTCCCGATAGATTAATTATTAAAAATATTATAGCAATTTAATGTATAAAAATCCACTAAAACCTTAAAGCAAAATTAATGTAAAATAGATACTCAAATAAAATTAACAGAACAAAATAATTATTGAAATGGAGTTTTTTTCCAGAAGAGGGGAATTATTAAAAAAAAGAAATGCTGCCATCTATTGGATGTTTGGATAACTATTTGCATTTGCTTTGTTGCTGTGTAGATGGTTGCATAACAAAAATGGGCAGGTGTAGAATCAACATCAATTCAATTGTTTGAAACAAGGGATTTTTTTATCTTGGTTCCTATTATATATTTTGGCAATCTGACTTCAGATTTGGGTAGCCCACCCATGTATTGCGGGTTGCATAACTTACAGGGGCAATACGGGTTGCATAACTTTCAGGGGCAAAAACCAATTTTTATTATTTTCTCGCTTACCAATTAAGATATTTGAAAAATTCAAAATAAAAAAATTAATAAACTTTTCCGTAGAATATAATGGGAGTATCAGCTTTTAAAAATCTCAAATGTGTGACCCGATTTTAAACAATTTATCTTTAATTTTCTCAACAAGATTTTTAATATATTCATCATTCATATCCCCATTAAGAGTTAATAGGATTTCTAACTCATTTTTAACATTCTTGATCAGCATAATTATATTTTTATAATCTGTTTTTTTTTAATTCAAATTAAATTTAGTGCTTAATCCAGTGATAATTGCTGAAATGGTTGTAAAACTAGTACTGATAATTGTATATGTGGTTAGCGGTATTAAAACATTTACACATCCTGTTGCAGCTGATAAAGCTATGGATAGAGTGATTAAACAATAATAGAAATATTTTAGAGCCTTATATCGTCTCTTTTTCTTATTTAACATCATCTCATATTGACTTATTAATGATTCTAATAATTGAATCAACTTTTCTCTGGGTATATTATCTGGTATTTCCATTTATCTATTTAATATTCCTCCCCATCAGAATATAAATAATTGTCTGATCTGGAACATTAGCACCGCCTAAACAATTTTCTCATCTAATTTTTTTCAGTGATTCGTTGATTTTTGATATCATACGATAAAACGTTGTAGCTCAACATTATGATATAGCACAGAGTTTTATCAGCCACATCCTCTTCGAAATCAAGAACGAGATGCAAACTAGTCTTTTGTTTATCTACAACTTTCATTCGTTTAGTCGAGTCTATAACATACATGGGTCTCTTTTCGATGAATTCTTCAAATGTGTAATATGAGTCATCATTTACACCATCAAGTCTTCTAATCTCTGTGTACGCATGATACATTTTTAAAAATTTTCCTTTTGAAATGTCTAAATTCTTTAGAGATGAAGAAAATATTTCGTCTCTTCCGTTTTCTAGGTAAGCAGATTTTAATTTACAGTGATCGAAATATGCTGAATAATTTTTCTGGTTAGTATTATTTCTATCTGTTTGAAATACTATTATAACCCACTCTGGAGTGTCAGATATACCAGCTGTAAAAGAATTTGTTAAATCTATATCTGTAAACTTTCCACTTATAGACTTTCTAACTGTTTTACTTTTCATAAAGCTGATAGGAAAATCTTGCTTGATTAGATCATTCTTTAATTTTATATCAACTAATGGGTCATATTTTACTACAGGCATTCTGATAACCATACTTTGAATTACTATCTTTCCAGGTTTTCCATCTTCCCAGACATGGACAGCCATATCATCATTGTTATTTCTTTTAAACGTAATTTTCAACCCTCCTTTATATAATACATCCTGAAATCCACTAAAAAACCCACCAAGAAGTCTTAGTTTGAATAATACCTCTTTTGGTTTGTTTGCATTTTTAAGTTGCCCATCTGTTTCAAATCCACACATTTTATATGTTCTTGCTTCTGCTTGAGAAAGAAAGCATGTTCCTAAAGCTGTAGAAGTAATACCTGGATAATCAATTCTGTCAACAAGATACTCACATTTTTCAATTAATATTTGAGACCAAAGATGACAGAAGAAATTGTCAACTATCATAACCTTATCGTTATCACTGTATTCTGTGCCATCCTCTCTAACAAGTGATTTGTATTGCATGTATACATCAGCGTTCCAAGGATGTATAAACCCATCACCTGAGTCTATTTCATAAGTAACGTCTTTATTCGGTGAATTTAAGTCACCTTTAGTCTCTTGTGTTGGTGGATATTCTTGAAAACTATACTTGATGATATTATTTTCCATTTATGATAAATAAAATTTATATTTTTTCTAAAAATCTAATGCTATTCGCAAACCTTTAGAATTATAGTAACAAGACTATCTCCAAAATGAATTGTATCATCATTTTCATCTAAAATAGACACTTTTATATAATCAAATTCCATATGTTGAAGTGGAAAAAATAGTGGATATGTTGGTTCGTGAATAATAGATTCTTTAAACTCTGCGTTAGTTTTAAATGATGCAATGATATCTGATTTTTTATGTCTGTAATCATCATGTTTTAACATCATTCCCTTTGCTAAATTACAATGAATATTGATTGTATCGAATGGATGAAATTTTGGAATCTTACTTCCAATATAATCTTTATTAGGTTCCAGTTCTATATCGAATCCAAGTACCTCACCAATAGAACCAGCATTGTCAAGAGTCAATTTGAATGGTGAATTTATCTCAACTCGGTTAGTAACATCATTGCCTTTTATTGATATATTTTGTGAACTGAATGGCGATTGTGAGTTGATGTATTCTTCAAGTGCGGTTATACTATATTGACCGGGTGGAATAACCAATTCTTTTGTAACGTCATAACACAGTGTATTATTGTGTTTTGTTATATTAGGAGTGAGATATGTAGTATAAAAACCAATCATTGCTACTTTTAAATTGTCATTAGTGATAGCATGGCTCAAGGTTTTTTGTAAGATGGAGTTTCGTTCAGACAATTTGAATACGTATGTCGTTACATTATGAATTGTACCGTGTATTACATTCATTTAGTAAGATTATTTTTTCTTAAATTTAAGGTTTCCGGTTGTAATAGTTTTTCCAAATATGTCTATTGGCATTTAATAATGATAAAATATTTTTAATCTTGTAACCCCCGTCATACATTTTTAAAAATGTAACACACAAATGACCACACGTAACTTCATCAAAACCTTGTACTCTATCGTTATTATATTTGATATTGTTATTGTTGTTGTTGTTAAGCTGATCGTTTTGATCTTTGATCTTATTAAGATATATTACTAATTTTTTTGGAGGAACGCCCCCAAATGAGTCAAATACAAAACTTTCAGCACGAACTTTAATATAACATATCCAGTGAGTACCTATATTTTTAGACACATCAAGATTAACAACACCACATTCATAATTGTTAGGTTTACTCGGCAATTCATCTATCATGTAAACGCCTCTGAAGCCTTTAATACCACTACACAATTTTATGATATCATAGTTACTTAGAGGCGTAATCCTATCAAGTTTTTTGTTATAGTTGTTTTACGTTTATATTTGCGCTTACGTACACCTGTACCCGATTTTGTTTCCATTGCTAAATTATGTTTTTTTGTTTCCTCTAACTCTGCATCATTTTTCTGTTTATTATGAACAGCACTTGTAATAGCAGCAGCTCCTCCTGCCAATGAACCAGCAGCAGCAAGTGCGGCAAACAATGTGGCAAGAGTAAATATGAAGCCGCCTTTGTGAATTTTTATTCCGCTACCAACTTTTAGTTTTTTAAGGTTATTAACTGCTTTCATGTATGATGATAATGTAATACCACTCCTTTTGGGAGTTGCCAAAGTTACACCACCACTCCCTAATTTGGTTGGACCTAAAAGTTTTCGTAATTCAGAAACACTATATAGTAGTAGAGGTAATGTGAAAATAGTACCGCCATTTTGTATTTTAATACCACTACCATTTTTTATATTTTTAAGAAATTGTTCAGTGATCAGTAAATCTGACATCATTTATTATGCAAAGAAATTATATCATATTGGCATTCCCCACCCCCAAGCAACTTTCCTATTCATTACAACAGCGGTTCCTAAAGAGGTCAATTTTTCACCAATTGAAGCATCTTTGCTAAATAATCTACCATAAGCCTTATGTTCCAACTCTTTATCAGCCTTATGTCGACTTTCTAAATCTTGGTTATCTCTATAAACAATATCGTGTTCTTTACAAGCTGAGTCTAATGGATTGATTCCGTGATCACCACGTGCTAGTCTCTCTTCTAACTTTGTACCTGGGCCGCAATACTGAAAACCTGGAACATGCAATTCAAATGGTAGTTTGTTAATTATATTGTTAACGAACCCTGCTCCTTTTTTATCCCAAAATCGAGGAGGTAGTATGCTAATTATTTTTATTAAGTGACCTATATTTTTAGGATTCTGTAAAATGAAATTAGTTAGCGTATCGCAAAACATTTTCAAGATGCTAGCTTTCTCATTATAAAAGTTATCGTTACCTGCCTCTTCTTCTCCCATTATAACAAGCAGTCTGTCTACTAGTTTTCTAACATCATTCATCCAAACACATTCTTTAGGCAAGCCTGTGTATTTGCGCAATCCACTTCCGCTACTGGATTTTTTCATTCTCATATCCCATATGGGTTTAATAAATGTAATATATTTCTTTGATCTACTTGATTTACTATGTTTAGTATTAGGATCGTTATTCTGATAAATTACATCTGATTCAAATAATATGTTTTCGTAATTTTTGGCGTCTTCTTGTGTTACAAGATCATTTGGAATATCATTTATTGTTAACAAAGCCATTAGTCCTTCAGTTGCTTTATATTTTGTACCTTTAATAATAAGATTATCGTTGTCAAAAGTGACTTCAGCATCACCAATGTAATTCTTACCATCATTACCACCAACTATCCCAAATGACTTATCGTTTCTAGTGTTTAGGTATTTGGAAACAATCGGGCCTAATGACATTGTAGTATAATTAGTTAACGCCTTAATGCGTGTTTTTGTTGGTGTTTGTACAAGCTTCGCTTCTGCAAGCTTCGCTTCTGCATGCTTCGCATCTGTTACTGGAACAAGTGATGTGTTATCAACAACTTTCTCAATTTTATCTCCAAGGTGATTAATAGCATCAATAATGGGTTGATCTTGTTTTTTGTATTTGTTATATATTCCTGTTTTGGATCTTTTGATACTTTTAAATTCTTCAATTAATTGATCTCGTAATTGCAATAGTTTATGCGCTTCTGCAACATTCGCTTCTGCAACAGATACTGGTTCTGCAAGCTTTGCTTCTGCAAGCTTCGCTTCGGAAACAGATGGTTTCATTTATTAAGAATAATTTTCAGTTCGATATAAAATATTTTGTGCTATTAAATGACGGACTGGGATATCAAAACCATTATACCTAGATCATCTTTGAATCGAAAAAATGGTGAATATTTACCAAATGATGATTATATGAGATGTATTGTAGTTGGTCCATCGAAATGTGGCAAAACGACTCTAATGCTAGATAACTTTTTGTTGTCCCCAGGGTGGTTGGATAAAAGGAACAGACATGTTTACATATACTCAAAAAGTTTAAATCAACCAGAGTACGTGTATTTACAGAATCTGTTTAAAAAAGTTGAACAAGTATTAGGCGAAGATATATGTACATTCCGTAATAGCAATGAAAACGTAGTGTCGCTTGATGATTGTAAAAGCAATTCTATAGTCATTTTTGATGATTTTATACAGGAGAACCAAGATAATGTGAGAGACTATTACACGCGTGGGAGACATAAACAGATTGATGTGTTTTATCTAGGGCAGACGTATAGTAAGATACCAAAACAGTTAATTAGGGACAATGCTAATTTTCTTTGCATATTTAAGCAGGACGAAACCAATTTAAAACATATACACAAAGACTTTGTTGGAGGTGACTTTAGCTTTCAGGAATTTAGCTCTCTGTGTAGTGATTGTTGGAATCAGGATTATGGTTTTATTACCATAGATCCCACATGCAAACGAGATGATGGGAAATACAGAAATAAAATTAAAGATTTTATCAGAATGTAAATGTATTATAACGTTGGAAATTATACAATGCAACACAATATTTCTGATATAAATGGGAGTTGATATTTATGGAAACACATCAAAGAATGTTTGTATCAATAGACTTAAGAAAGATTTTGAGAGATTTAAGGATATGGTGTTAAACGATCATGTGTTGACTGATCTTGTGAATACAAAAATAACAAATTCAATTAATGAAATAATAAATACAAAAGTTACAAATGAGTTTCAAAATTCAATTGATCAAAAAATTAATACAAAGTGGTATGATTATTATTTTGAGTTTATAAATTCAATTAATGAAACGAATACAAAAATTTCAAATGTAAATTTCGATCTCCATAATTTAATATTGCGAAATACAAAAATTAATAAAATAAATTTAATTGGTAAGTTAAAAGGTGATAAACCAGGTATATTTAAATTTACTCACGGTACTACCCAATTTAAGTTTCCATATAAGGGATCATTATTACACTTTGAATCTGATAATGATGCTCATATTCATACTTTTATAAATTCAAATATAATTGAAAATTTTCCATATCAATTTGAAAAGGGTGATATTTTACATTTTGAACCACATAGGCTAGCAGAAATGGAAGAGCATACCGTTGTTTATATTGTTCTTCATACAATGATGGAGTAATATTAGTGTTTTTATTATAATTGAATAATTTCAATACGCAATTTCTTTGCATAATTGAATAATTTCAATACGCAATTTTTTTGCATAATAAATGATCACATCATATTGCGTTAAATGCAAAAACAAAACTAACAGCATTAATTCTGTTACTAAGAAATCTAAAAATGGAAAGTCTTATACTCTATCAAAGTGTACTATATGTGGATCCAAAAAATCTACTTTTAAAAAAACTTAGGTGAGAGGGAACAGATCATTGATGAGAGGGAACAGATTATTGGTGAGAGGGAACAGATCATTGATGAGCTACATAAGCCAGCTAGAAAAAATTACCCTACAAGAAAAGTTTTAACTTATGGAATGGACGATGTTTGGCAAGCTGATTTAGTTGAAATGGACTCTGGCAATCTTAAAGGAATTTCTAAAATCAACAAAGGGTGCAAATACATGATAACCATTATAGACGTCTTTTCTAAATATGCTTGGGCTATTTCTTTAAAAAATAAAACTGGATAGCACGTCACCGACGCGTTCGAACACATATTGAATGAGCGAAAACCAAATAATATTCAAACCGATAAAGGCAAAGAGTTCTACAACAAGAACTTTAAGGAGCTCATGAATAAATACAACATAAATCATTATTCTACTTATACAAACATCAAAGCATCCGTTGTTGAAAGATTCAATAGAACGCTTAAAGAAAAAATGTGGAAACAGTTCTCCATACAAGGCAATTATAAATGGATAGACATATTACCAAAATTAGTGCACGACTACAATCATACAGTACATAGCACTATCAAACTGAAACCTGTTGAGGTCAGCTTAAAGAACCAAGAGATGATCTACAACAGCGTGTATCGTAATAAAGTAGCAAGAAGTTATCCCAAGTATAAAATTGGTGATCATGTACGTGTTAGTAAGATAAAAAGCATATTCGAGAAAGGATACACAGCCAACTGGTCTACTGAGATATTTACAATTGAAAAAGTATTCAAAAGCGATCCACCATATTATCATCTCAAGGACTCTAAAGGCGAACAAATCATCGGCACATTTTATGAACAAGAACTACAGAAAACAAAACACCCCGATGTATACTTGGTTGAGAAAATATTACGTAAAAAAGGAAATATGGTCTATGTTAAATGGCTTGGTTTTGATAGTTCACACAACAGTTGGGTTCCTAAAAAAAATGTTGTTGTTTAAATTTGGTTGTCTATACATTGAAGTAAGGGTACAGTATTAATATAAGATAAAATTTTACCCTATTAAATGGAGGTAGCAAAAGATATTTCCAGAAAGTGTTCTTACTGTAAAACTGTTAAATCTATTAATGAGTTTGTCAAAAATAAGAAAATGAAATATGGTCATGGATATGCATGTTATGTCTGTCAAAAATTAGTTAATATGAAAAAGCTTGAAAAAGTATATTGTGAACCAAGTAATAGATATATTACTAAAATGCATTTCAAAAGTCACACTAAAACAAAAATACATGAATTATTAGTAAATAATAATTATATCAAATTTAATACATCTTGTGTAGTCACGGTATGTTAAAGTTTTTCATTGCTAATTTTTTTTTAATAATAAATGAGTACTGAAAATAATATAGTGCAACACAATACTTCTAATATAAATAATACTATGGATCTAGATAATATAAAAACCAAGCGTGATCTAATATACATTGCTAAGCAGCATGGTATCAAAGGGTATAACAGATGGACAACAATAAACGGATTAAGAAAGTACATAAGAAGACAACTAACACAAGAGGCTTCCACTCATGCTGTTGATAATATAAAAGTTAGACGTAATTTAGTTAAGTTTGCTAAAGAGCATAATATAACTGGATGCAACAAATATAAAACAATCGAGGAACTAAGGGATTATATAAAACATATGCTGGATTTACAACAATTTGCAAGACGTAATATAGAATTTCCACAACCAGTTGACTTGTTAGATATTACCAAGGGTATAAATAATTTAAAACAATTTGCTAGAGATAATGGAATTACTGGATATAGCAAATATAAAAAAGAAAGTGACCTTCGGTTCTACATAAGAACTCAACTAGAGAAATTGCCATTTACAGATATTGCCAACAGTGATGATCTATTTACACCAAGTTCTCAAACTGATAATGAGTATAACAACATATTTAACATATCACGCCCATTAGATGATACTTTGGAGGCAAACCAATCCACTGTTGATGTTGAGGATATATTTAATATCTCTCCAATTGATATTGATGCATCCAATGATAACTTTGTAGCTATTGAAGAATCTGTTAGACACCTTACAGTTTTTTCGGATGCTCGCTATAGAGTGGAATTTATAGTTGACAACAATAATATAGATTTCTTTGCATTACATGATATTATTAATCAAATTATTGAAAGAAGAAAAGTAGGTGTTGAGTTTAGAGAAGGCGTAGATAGAATAAACTTTGTTATTAAAAATCCAAGGCTTCATTGTAAAGCTTTCTCTACAGGTTTTAGTACAACAATCAACCATGGTGCTCTGGTAAACCATTTTAACGAAATAATGGAACAATATGATGAGATTGCTTTAGAAGATACAAGATTCTATATTCAAATAGTTAAAATGCCAACTGGTGGAAGGCTTAGAAAAATAATAAACTTAGCTGAAGATGTTAGAACAAAACAGAGCATACTGCAAATAAAAAATCCAAACGACAACCTGTGTGGACCAAGAGCTGTTATTGCAGCATTGACATACAAGACAAACATTATACTTGACAGAGAACTAAGTAATAATGATATCACTTATATACGAAAAGGGCGAACTCTACAAAAGGATTTAGCAATAGAACTATGCAACAAAGTTAGACACGATCCTGGTGCGCCGTTTGATCTAAGTTCTTTTAGAAAAGTTGAACGCTATCTTAAAAACGTGTGTATAAAAATTGTCTGTGCCGAAAACTTTAACACCATTATATACAAAGGAATAGGTGAACGAGATATAACTATATATTTATACAAAGTTAAAAATCATTTTCACGTGATTACTAAAATGAGTGCGTTTTTAGGAATGTCGAATTTCTGTGATCGATGTGAAACACCTTATAAGCATAAAAATCATAAATGCAAAGCATTATGTGTAACATGTTGCGGTCCTACTCATCTTGGTAACAAATCTGCCAAATACTGCAAAGATTGCAATAGATATTGCTACAACGAAGAGTGTTTTAGGCAGCACAAAAAAAAGGTATGTCAAATAGTTTACAAATGTTTACAATGTAATAAAATATGTAAAAGAAATGAAGAGCATAAATGTGGATACGAAATTTGTGTAAATTGTAAAAAAGAAGTTGAAACAAAAACTCATCTGTGTTACATGCAGTGGCAAAAAGGAAAGGGTGGAAAATGTATAAGAAAATTAAATGATGACTGTTACGTAGAAGGATGTCAAAATTGTTCACCAAATAATGTACATATAGTAACTAAATATACCAAAAAAGAAATAAAAGAACTTGCATGTGATTATATACAAAAAAACTATTTTCCTGATTTTGATTACGATGAAGAAGTTGTGGATCGTTATGTTGAATCTTTAAAGAAAACTAAAGTAGATGGATATATGTACAAATGTAAAGAATGTAAAAACTACACAACCTTAAAGGTTCCACTTTCAAAAGTGAAAACATGTGATACTTGTAAAAAAAAAATACATTACAAAAACCTACATGCACATATACAAAAAAATATATAACAATTGATTTCGAGGCTAACCAAGAAACTGGAGAACACAAACCCAATTATGTGGTTGCTGAGTATGCTTTTGGAAGTGGACAAAAGATTCATTTCAAAGATAGCGATGAATTTTGTAAGTGGTTAATATCTAAAGATCATCGTGGTTATACAGTTATAGCGCACAACGCTAGATCATATGATTGGTATTTTGTTATGAACTACTGTATGCGAAATGGATACAAACCGTTCACAATTTATAAAGGTTGCCAAATCATGTCCATGATTCTTAGTAATGCAAATATGCGATTCATAGATAGCTACAACTTTATCTCACAACCATTGAGTACATTCCCAGAAACATTTGAATTAGCCGAGTTACAAAAAAGATACTTTCCTCACTTCTTCAACACAACAGAAAACCAGACGTATATGGGACCAATACCGAATATTGAATATTATGGAGAGAGCACTATGAAAAAATGCAGTAAATGCAACCCAGCTGCGACTTGTAAACATTGGCATACAAAAAATCACTTTTTGCAGTGGCATGTTGAACGAGCTGAAGAGAATTACATATTTGACTTTCAAAAAGAAATGAGTGGGTATTGTGAGTCAGATGTAGACATACTTACTCAAGCAGTTATAAAACTTAGACAAACATTTTTAGATACGTGTAACATCGATCCATTTCAATATATAACAATCTCAAGTGTGGCAATGGCTGAGTTTAGATACCATCATATAAAACCCGATACCATAGCTGTATTAAAAGATAGCAACCATGAAACGTATAGTAAAAAATCTATATCATGGTTAAAAACATTAGGTAATAATGTAAAACACGCTTTAAACGGTGGGGAAGAAGCTATACTAGGACGGAAGGTTGATGGCTTTGATAAAACAACGAACACAGTTTATCAGTTCCATGGGTGCTTCTGGCATGGTTGTCCCAACTGTTACAAAAATAATATAATTAACAACAAAAAGCAAAAAAGCATGGGTGACCTTCATGAAAAAACAAAACGGTTTACTCAGCAATTAAAAAATAAAAAGTACAATGTTATAGAAATGTGGGAGTGTGATTGGGAACCTACATACAAAAAACATAAACGCGAAATAAAAGATATAGTAACACCACTATCCACTAGAGAGGCTTATTTCGGTGGACGAACAAATGCAAGTAAATTACACGTTCGTGGAAAAAAGTTAAAATATATAGATATTTGTAGTTTGTATCCAACAGTTATGTTCTATGACAAGTTTCCTGTTGGTCATCCAGTAAAAATATTACATCCTCAAAATTTCAACCCGAATTGGTTTGGATTAATTAAATGCAAGATACAACCACCAAGAAAATTGTATCATCCTGTACTACCTATTAAAGAAGAAAAACTGATATTTCCATTATGTGGTAAATGCGTTTATTCTAAAAGTCGTAAGTGTAATCACACAGACATTGAACGTAGATTTAATGGAACATGGAGTACACCAGAAATTAATAAAGCAATTGAAATGGGGTACAAAATAACAAAGATATATGAAGTTTGGCATTTTGAAGAAACTAGCACCAACATGTTCAAAAGTTACATTTCGAAATTCTTAAAAATAAAATTAGAAACCAGTGAATGGGAAAATGATTACAGCACTAAAGCATTGTATGTCGAAGATGTAAAAAATAGATTAGGTATCGAATTAGACATTGATAACATTAAACCTAATCCGGTTTTACGTGCAATGGCTAAACTACTTTTGAACGCATTTTACGGTAAATTTGGTCAACGTAGAAAAATGGAAACAACAGATTATATCAACTCAGCAAAAGATCTGTATGATATATTATTGAATCCTAAACTGGAATGTATTAACCTTTCATTAATCAACAATGCCATGATTGAGGTTAGGTATCAAACAAAGGATGAGTGGTTGGAAGATCCTACTAAAACAAACATATTGATTGCATTATTTACAACCTCATATTCTAGATTGAGATTATATGATATGCTTGACAAACTAGGTGACAAAGTAGTTTATTACGATACTGACTCTATTATATACATTGATGATGGTACAAACACTGTAAAAACAGGTTGCATGCTTGGAGAATGGACAGATGAGTTAAGCGGTGATTACATAATAGAATTCATATCTACAGGACCAAAGAGCTATGCATATAAAACATCAAAAGGTAAAGTTGTGTGCAAAATTAAAGGATTCACATTAAACTACATAAACTCTCAGAAATTAAATATGGCTGAAATGATAAAAATTTTAAATAAAGAAATTGATAAAATTATTTTAGAATATAACCAAATTACAAAAAGCAGAAAAACCCATACTTTGGTTAACAAAACAATTCAGAAGAAATTTAAATTGGAATACGATAAACGGGTGATCTTACCGGAAAAAGATGGTGTTATTGACACAATTCCTTATGGATATTAAATAAAATAAACTTGTACATTTATTATTTATATATTTTTTATCTTATAAATGAATCAGTCATCACACAAATACCTAGGCGCTAAATCATTAGAAAAAATGTTAAATTCGTCATTCGAGTATATCAAGATGCAAAATTTAGAAATAGGTAAACCGTATGAAATCACCAATGGTGAAATTGTAAATACAATGCATGGTCTAAAAGCACGCGTTACATTAGATAACAAAAACAAATTGTTTTTACCAGATCGATATGGCAAAACCTTAACTAATGAATTGATGCAAGAACTTGTTGACGATAAATTTAAAATTATATATAAAGGTAAAAAAGAGCTCTTTGATAAGCAAACAAAGCATGACATTGAATTTGTTAAACCATAAACTAACAAAAAATATCTAAAACAGCATCGTATCCCTTATAAGATTACTGGTGGATATAATGAAGAGAATAAAATTCACGTAGAAAGTGTAATTGTAATACCCCCGTCACACCCTGTCTCAGAAATTGAAAAACACTATATAAAATATGATGGACAAGAATGCTCTTGTTGTGACTGTAAGCATAAATTAATTACTTTTTTATCGGATATGTGTAACAAATGGCTGTATGTGTAAGTTTCATAATAAGATCAAAGCGGAATCAGATAATATACAATAATAAACAACGCCATTTATATTTCGGTTTCCTACAAAAATAAAAATTCTCTACAAAATAACAAAAATATAGCAGAATTTTTACCTTGTTTTTCTTAACACTTTTTGCCCTGATTTTGGGTTTTTACCTTACGTTTATTGGCAATTTTTGTCCTGCTCTAGAAAGTGACAAAAATATAGCAGAATTTTTAAATTGTTTTTTAATACTTTTTGCCCTGATTTTGCATATTTCTCTTTATGTTTTTAGTGATTTTTATCCTATATAAGGTATATTTTGAAAAGTGTCCATAAGTACCCCCTATAGTAGTAACGCACTTGTTTGAACACCCACAACAATGAAGAGTCATTGTGTATATTCAGCCGAATTTGACACCCATAGTTTTACCAAGAAACAACAACTCAGCGGGGTCAACACTGTGGCAACGAAAAAAAAAGCAGACGGAACACGAATGGAAAACGAAAGGGTCATTGTGTGTGTGTGTAGAGACGTGTTGTTTCTCGTGTTTCTTCGAGAAGCGATAACTCCGGCTGTAGACGACGGAAATTCATGGGACTTGGACGGTCATATTCAAAATGTCTTTCCCCATTTTATGATGAACCTTAAAGTGGCGAGTTTTATGAAAACTTCTTGCGCGCAAGAAAAATACATAACATCCGCGCCGCAGTCTCCTAACTGTACAACGTTGCACTCCTGCCATTGGCTGGTCGCCAAGGACACGCTCTCAGTAGCTCCGCCCGATATCGCTTCTAAAACCGTGCGTCGTATAGTATACTCGTATATACCATGGAAGGACTGTTTTACGGCGCAAAAGTGTAGCCGATTTCTCGCTTAGTTACGCCAGGGAACGTGGGAAGAAAAGCTGAAGCTGACGAATTTTTCTGTGGCGGCAAATTGATTTTTACAACAGATTATTTCCGAAATAAAAGCCATAATTTAGCAGAAAGCATTACAATGAGTACATTACCTGCATTCAGACACCACTTTCTATGCATATTCTTGTTACTTGTGAATAAAACGTGTGCAAAATACTTTTTAAAGGATAAAAACGCTTAACATGTAAAAGTGATAACAAGATGGGAAATTGAATAGAAATTGACTGTTGTAAGGGGTTATCAGGGGTGAGCTTGTACGTTCGCAAAAGAAAGTGGGAAATTTCGAAACGTTACCTTTTCCTAAAGTATTTAATATATAATTTTCTAGAGTCTCCCCGATGGTACAGTGGTAGACTGGGGGGCAAAGACAGTATATTTCCATTTGTATATATAAGGTTTAGCATAGTGCCGGGACAAAAATGGCGAAAAGTGGGGGGGGGGACAACTGCCGCCACTGATCCCCTATATATAAAAAATGAAAATACGCACACAGAAAAATATGTATAACAAGAGAGGAAATATGCCCGGAAAGAAGAGAGGGGAATATTTTGTGCACTAATTCAGATGGTCAGTATGATCAGTAAATGAGAAGAAGTATTGAAAGAGAATGGGAAAGAACTGAAGTAAAAGAGATCTCTGTTTAGAGAAGGGGAAGAAGGAAAGAAGCACTGATAAACACGAAATGAGAAAGGAGAATGTGTAGAAGCCTTTTATTGCGAGGTATTTTGTACTGAAAGATTTTATTTTTGTTATTTAGCGTCGCTTTTCTACCACTTTTGGCTAATCGAGTCAATGTTGATGAATGATGATATGATCAAGAGATACAAAGAATACCTATGTCCAGGCAAATATTGGAACCTGGGACTCCTGGCGTCGTAGCACCCTGTAATAACCACTCCGCCACGGAAGTCAACATTGTACTGAAATATATAGGAAATGCGGGAAGGGAGAGTTCTAAAAATTTCTACGGGAAAATAATAAGGGAAAGCATACACAGAAGGAAATATCGAAAAAGGTTATGCATTTCATGAGACAGAAGGAGGAAATGGAAATTGAAAGAGACAAAATTATACCGAAACGAAATTGAGAAATATGTTTGGAGTCGAGATATGCATTGGAACATATTATGCAAGGAATTATCTATGCACAACAAAAAGAGGATCGGCAGACATTTTTCCTCGCCTCCCCTTATATTATACTCAAATCTGGTGTAGTGGTTGGAACTGTAAGCTTTTACGGGCAACATTTCACTTCTACTATTTAGGTGCGTTTGCTCCTAATACGTCCACTCCATCGAATGCATATTTGTAGTTTAATGAGCCTGAACGCATGAGCACGCTAGCAGCGCCACCACCAAAACAACGGCTGTAAGTGAAGTTCTATGTTGTTTACATTTTTTAGCAGTGCTTAACAAACTGGCCAAGGAAGCCAAAAGTTCAGGTTGTAGGACATTTTCGAAATCTGTGAATGCAGCGCACACCTTAAGAACTGAAAAGAGGTGAAAACAGTGACTCAAGCTAAGGATTTAAAAGGTGGGTCACGAGTTAGTAGCCTGGCTGTCACAGTACCTCATGCCAACGTTTATTGTTTGATATGATCCACATTTTTATGTGACGTCACCAGTAGAAAATATGTCACTAATATATTTATTTTTGTGAAGGAAAGCGTAATTTCTTTGTTATTATATGTAACAATGCACCTTGTTTGTAATGTATATCTTTTGTTTATTGTTTATTGTATTTTATGCTACATTATGGGTAATTTAATATATCTTTGTTTGAGAGAGTGCACTATACGAATTTGTATTTCTAAACATGCATAGATGTCAGTTTTGTTGGTAGAATCTTTTTGTAAATAATGAGTGATTCATCTGTACTTGAATCTTTGTTCTCGAAATAGTATAAAAGCGAGGATATCGCGTAAGAAATATCACACTTTTTCGCCACGGATCGACGAAGCTTTTAAAATTAAAAATAACTCCTCGGTGTTGTGCATACATCTTGGTATGGTAGTTCGGGGCGCAAGCTAGGCCTATGCGATCATAGGTACGCCGATGGCCATGCATTGATGATATGCACAATACTGCAAGCATTCTACGTTAAATAATAAAGCTAGCCTAAGGATTAATTTGGAAATAAAAGGCTAAAGAGCAAATATTGGCTCAGTTATCGTTGCATATCTCTTGGTGTGGTAGTTCGGGGCGCAAGCTAGGTCTATGTGATCATAGGCTTGCCGATAGCCACGCATTGAGTTTATGCGTTTTAGTTGAGTCAATTCATCGACAAAGCGAAGTCCTCGCCTTCGTCTCAAGTATATTTGCATTATGATTGCAATAAATAAAGAATAAAACCTTTCAGTTCATACATACTGCAGTAATGTGGTTTTATTTCTCTGTGGTGTGAATATTGTCTTTGCCTAACACTGTCCCTGTACCTGAGAGGAGTCTGTGTACTTCACCGAGTCTCATCGTTCCCCGCTGAGTATTATTAAGTTAATATTAATAGTATAATAATACGACGCGTTTAATTAACAAGAACGTATCATGTTCATTGAAACTGACACCATTTCTAGCACCCCCTATGACAAGTGAGTAGATTAGCAAACATTTAGGAAGAAACAATTATTGTAATAACTGTAATAATGGTAATAATAAAGTATTAATTACACAGAGTGATCCATTGAAGTGTAGACCGCCGTGTCGGTGTTTGCGTTATCGGAAGGCGAAGCGCTCGCGGCCGTATGTCGGCACTGTAGTCTGTCCGTGAATAAAGGGGGCAAGTTTCCGTAACTATTGTAATTTAAAGAGTATTTTTTCACATACCAATTTATGAAAGAAGGTGCTGAAACTAGCCGCCTTCGTTATCCACACATTTTTTGCATCTCTTGATGAAGTTACCCATAACTTGCTGGAGTTCATTAATGTTGGTAATTTCTTGGCGGATTGTTCGTTTCAGTTCTTAAGGGTGTGTGGTTTTTACTTGTTAACAACATTTTTTTAACCTACCCCAGAGATGAAAATTGAATGGAACTTTTACACCCTATAATCTTGTTTCAAATCACCTTTGAACTTCTCGTGCCGTGAATAGAAGCTGTGCAGTAGAAAACATTTTCTGAGTCATAACACACTTTGCGATTGACCAAAAAAAAAAAAAAAAAAAAAGTTCTTAACAAGCACTTCACAATCGCCAGACAAATAAACAGACCACACAATACAAAACAAGGATCCTTATCACTTCACAGTCTTGTGTCTACTTGAAGACCTCCGTTAAAACCGGTTCCTAGCTCCCCTCGCCAACTTACGTTATTATTAAGACGCTTTTGACTTTGGTGTGAGTTGTCCTGTATTCGATTTTCGCTCACCATCAGGACAATTGAGCTACGAATTTCCTTTTTTTCCCTTTTTTTTTTAGATAACATTAAACTGATCATATATGCAGCATTATCTTTATCTGATTTGCCGTAACTTTTCTTACATTTCTGAAACCTTTCCACTGATTTCGTTTGTCTTCTATTTTAAGTGGGATAACATGTGTATATTATCGTTACAGTAACAATTTAATGTTAATTGATAATTAACACCATCTTCGAGAAATCAACACAGTATGTCTTGATTCAGAGCCGTGCTGGTTCAGTCTGTAAGTTATCTGACTGCAACGCGCCAGATTCGAGTGTTCTATTCTCCGGACGGGTGCTTCTGGCAGTAACGCCCAGGCATAGAGTTTAGAGCAGGGGTCTTCAACTCGTCAGACAGTGTGGGCAACATTAAGAATTTCAATTACGCTCGCTGGCCACGAAGCTACACTAGGTATTGAGAACTGTAAGATGCTGTCATTTGCCATTTACTTATCCTGTTTTTATGTTAAGTACTTAATTTTTCAAACGGGCACGGGTAACTGCAAAGGGCTCTGCGGGCCATCGATTGAAGATCCCTGGTTTAGAGGCTCCAACAAATGGGTACTTGGGGGCAACCCTGATCCCTAAAGATGGACGGAGCGTGGTGGTTCTGATCACATCACCGCCAATAAATGAGCGAGATCGTGAATGTACAATATTACTCTATCTTGATTAGACTGAAGTCATTAATGGACTACAGAAATATTGCTTGTTTTGCGGAAGTATTCCAACCTACAAGGGATGGACAAAAATATGGAAATACCTGCGAAGAAAAGTCGGAATGCTGTAGCTAATAAGTTGCAGGACCGCCTTTAGCTTCCAAAACGGCCTGCAGTCTCCGAGCATTAGACAAATACAAGTCCTGGATGATGGATAATGGGATCTTGCACCATTCTTCGTGCAAAACATTGTCACACTCCTTCTCAGTGTCCGTCTGTCTCTGTCACGCAGTGTACATTTTCATCCACGCAGGTGTTTATCTGATGATGTCTTTCCGGCAGGGGTGTCCACGGGGGGGATTGTGGCGCAGGTTGCACCATCGAGATTTTTTGGAGGGATTTTTTCCATTCAAATAATATAAAATTCAACATTTCTATATTTTTCCAAAATATATGTAAAGGTTTTACACCATAAATGCACCATATTTAATCCATTAGATGAAGAAAAGAAAGTTTTTATGGGTATTATCGAAGGTGGGGGCTGGGTAGATATCCAACTTTTGCATATTAGGCCTTAATTGACATGTGGGTTCTGGGTTGGATTCTGAATTAAATTTTGGGGCGAGGCAGTATCCAACTGTAAGTCTTCGATTATGGCGGGTATTTTAGTTAGAGGGGGATTGAGCATTAAATTGAGGGGATATCCAATCCTTGCGTATTATTATTGTCTTAAACTGTTGCGGATATTCTGGTGTGGAGACTGAAAATAGTTTTTTTTGTTTTTGGAGGAGGCAATATCCACTCTTCAATATCAACAGTAAGTCTAAATTTGATTATTAAATTTAAAGGGCGAGATAGAAAGCTCTTGATAAAGTAATGAATCTTAGATTGTCAAGGGATTTCTGTAGTGGAGAGGGAGTTCGAACATTTTGGAGACTGTATTTAGCGATATGGTATCCACACGTTTTCGACCCCGAACTTGCCAAAGGAGAAGCTAATAAAGACTAAGAATGTATTGACATCGTATTAAATTAATATTCTTGAAAGCCTCCAAAGAAATGGATTTAAAAATTTTCTTGATCGCTTCGCTCGCAATGGTGTGTTGTTATAGGATGCGTGTTTGGCACTTTAATGAAGTGAATGTGAAGTTTTTATACTATAGTTGCATTACAAGACAGGCGATATTCTCGATTATGATGAACGATTTTAGAGGTGGTCAGGGGCGCCGACTTGTCAAAATTATTGGGGGGGGCTCTGATCACTGAAATAAATGACTCATTCTCTCCCTTTTTTAAGTTTTGGCCTCTGAGTTCGGAATCTCATAAAAGCCCACGAATTCCTCAAAAATATCAATTTTTTTATTCACAGTTCTAATTCAGAATATTAATTGTCCACGGATGGATATGCCACAAGTTTAGTCAACCATAATAGCAAAATATTCCCGACTTTTAATATCTGCTACCACGGAGAGCAAAACAGATCTCCCTAATATATCAATGATCTCGTTCTGAATGTCGTGTGGGAACCATTTGTAGCCCGAACGTCCCATCCACTACTCTAGTACATGCACATCGTCTTTTGAAACTCTTTTTAGTAAAAATTTTAACAATACTCATAATTATATATATATATATATAGTATATATGTATAGTATATACGTATATAGTAATAAGTCATGTGTTTTGCTGTCTCTGGTCATAGCCCCCCAAAGTTGATGGTTTAGCTGTCTCAGACCCCCAAATTGATGGTCTAGAACATTTCAAATGTGTATTTAAAGTTACGTTCATGTGGCACAATTCAGAGTAAACTTTACAAGAGAAGCAAAATAATACATTAGATCCTCTAAAGCAAAATTATTTAGGTGCTCTACCCCCACATCGTTAACATTGGGGGGCTCGAGCCCCCTGAAGCCCCATGAAGTCGGCGCCTATGAAGGTGGTCTTGAGTGATTGGCCCCTGTTTAGGGAGGAGGGGGCAGATCAAGTATAGTGTTCAGTAAAGCTAAGAAAAAGTTCCTTTCGGTAGACACGCTATCGTAATTAAATACTTTGTGCGGTTTGAGGGCGCGAATGATATGATTTTTGGGGGCGATGCGCTATTGGCCTTGGGGGGGGGATGGTCACCCCTGCTTTCCGGACACACTATTATGCCGTCATGACCTTGGATACAGTCCCTCTCGATACGCCAAATATCATGGCTACTTTTGTAACAGAGGCCCCTGCAAGGCGGGCACCAACAATTTGCCCTCTTTGAAACACTGTCAGCTCCGACATGATTCAGTATCAACTGCACTGCACGCCATCTACAGTGCAACTTTCGACTCCTACCAGTCCGACAGGGTCCTATCTCACGGCGCAAAACAAAAGAATGTCGCACCGCGTCCGATTTCATTGGAAAAATTGCGTTGATATCACCCGTTCTGATGTCGTGGTGTTTTCGTATTTGTGTCCATCCTCTGTACATGTTGTGTGAATTTTCTTTAACATTAGCAAGTTAGGATTCTTCCAGTGGTTCTCTGCCTTTGTAGCTGTTACCACTAGTTTAAATTTGCAGTGAAATTTACTCTTGCACACCCTATTCGTGTTTTCTAGAATCCAGATGGAACCAAATACGAGAAGAACTATGGAAGCCCATATGTAAGTTCAAGATTGTACAATTTAGTGTTCGTTTCAAGCATTGGTTCTCGGATATTGTACACACACAGGCGTGTACATTATTTTGATTAAACATCTTATGTAGAGAGCTAGTCTCAATATAGATACCATGTTTGTCCATATTAATGTAATAAATTTTACATCAAATAGGAAGAAGAGTTTTTATGATTATGTTATGTTATTATGTTATGGCAGTAGTCTCTTCATTGTGATTGAGAATAGCTGAATATCTCCTAACCATCAACGAAGGCATATATTTACTAAGTTTCACCCTCATAAACCAAGTATGGAAAGTGCAGGGTCGACAGAAGAGCCGAACCACTTCTCAGTTGTCTATAAAACTGTAAAATAAAGTTTTTTTCCTGCTACTTTCATCGGCTTATTCGCAGACTTTCTTTTGTGGTACATGCGCCGGGTACTACGCTGTTTGTTACTTACGCCTGGTAATTCGGAAACTGTTTTTCGTTACTTACGCCTGGTTATTTGCCGACTATTCACTTTATTTTCTTCCTGCTGCTTGCGCCAAGTTATTCGCCAACAATTCCTAATTTAGATTATGCTAGTTGTTTCTAGATCTTCTTTTATTTCCCTTTGCATTTTATTCAGGCTCACAAGAAGCAGAGCGGATAATGTTGGATGCTTAAATATAGGAAAGCAACAAAGAAAATCCCACACAACAGTCGCTCCATCTGTTATCAAAAATTGTTTATTTATGTACAGATAGAGTATTCGACATTGGACATACACTTTAAAGTGGGATCCGATCAACTGTATACTTCCACTGATGATCGAACACTTATCCCATTGATTACAAGGCAAAACCGATATCACTATCGGTTGGAGGTCCTCCAACCGTTGTGTATATGTAACATTTCCTAGAATTTTCTCACATTATCTGATTTTTTTATTATTCTAAGATATGCGGTCGATTATTTCATCCAATTTCAAGTACGTATATTTTCTTCCTGTTCTCACTTCTTTCTCGTGTTCACACTGAAATGCCATCCTTCCAGTTCTGAAGCATTCTGTAATTCGTATTTTCGTTTTACGTTGCTTTTTATGCAGCTTTTGGTTAAGTGGAACGATTATAATGAGTGCTGATTGGACTACATTTATGGAAAAATGGTCACCAAAAGCACTATGCGTCTGCAGGATTTTTTTCATGTAGGAGCAAGCAGAGTACTTTTCTAGTCTGGAAAAACGAGACATATTATCCCACTATAATAGCGTTTTCCCATCAGTTTGAAGGTATCATGTTTATGCGATGTCCTTATGACAATTAACATAAATTACTACAACGTGTGTGATATATATAATTTTAAGTTGATGCCCATTTACAGGCAGACACCGAGACTCGAACCCGGGAACTAGAGCTTCATATGAGGACAGAAAACGAGGTCTACGTAACATTTTTCTCTACTTGCAGATTTTCTATCGCTTAAAACTACATCAAAAAACATTTATTAGAATAACAATAAACAAAATTGGAAGATTTCTTGATAGATGCTAGAGTACAGCATGGGACCACTTTCGATCGCTTGAGCGTTTACAATGGAATATCATTTTTGTGTGACAATAATCGTAGACACATAATATACACTGGTGTGCAAAACCTAAGGTCGAAAGTAAGTTTCGCATGCTGTGTCAGTTACAAGCGGCATAGATCGGTGAAACTTGAACCATACATACAAAGTAATGTTACAGTATGATACAGGAAAGAACAGAGAAAAACACGTGATGATCAGAACAGAAAATGACATTTTTACGCATAGACCGGAAATTACACGGAAGGCACTGCGACTCATGATGGCCCTGTGACATTACAGAAGTAATGAAATGGTCCTTAGAAGGGTGTCTGATCACCACGGACAGCGATGCATGCTCTGCAACGTGCTCCCATGCTGCACACAAGGTTGGTAATGAGTTCTTGTGGTATAGTAGTCCATGCCTCCACCAGCGCTGTTGTCAACTGTTGGATGGTTGTTGGTGCATATGGACGTGCTGCAAGACGTCTCCCCATTGCATCCCAAATGTGCTCGATAGGATTCAAATCGGGGGAACGGGCAGGCCAGTCCATACGACGAATATCCTCTCGTTCCAAGAGCTCCGCCACTTGCGCTGTTCTATGCGGTCGCGCATTATCATCCATAAAGATGAATTCGGGGCCGACTGCACCTCTGAAAAGACGCACGTGGGGAAGAAGAACAGTGTCACAATAACGTTGACCGGTGACTTTACCGCGTTCAAAAATTTGGAGGTCGGTACGCGCATGCAACATTATGCCTCCCCACACAAGAACACCTGCACCACCAAAACGATCATGCTCGACAATGTTCCTAGGTTCATTGCGTGTTCCCACCTCTCGCCAGACGAGTGTACGTCCAGAATCACTACTCGAACTGAATCTGCTCTCGTCTGAGAAGAGAACGCGACCCCACTCCTCCTCAGTCCAGTCCTGATGTTCTTGGCACCACCGCAAACGGTGCCGCTGATGCGCGGGTGTCAACGGAACACAACGTAATGGCCGCCGGGCAAAGAGACGACACCCATGCAGTCGACGTGTCACTGTGGATCGTGAGATTGGACGAATCGCGGTCCTGTTAAATGTGTTTGCAATTCCACCCGCTGTTTGAGGTTGGTCCCTGAGTGCCTGTTGCTCAATGTAGCGGTCGTCTGTTGCTGTAGTTGACCGTGGTCGACCACCACCTCTTCTTTGCACAGCAGTGCCTGTGGTTCGGAACGCTCTCCATGCACGTGAAACAATGCTGTGGGCAATCCCAAACTCCTGGGCCACACTCGTCACACTTCGTCCTTCCAGTTTCCTGATGATTCTTCCCCTTGTGAACGCATACAAATGTTGTCTCCGGGCCATGTTGTTGTGAGTAACACCACCACAATGATCCTTAACAGCCCTCTGACTGACACACACTGTCTCATCCCATTCATTCAACTGCTTTGTGTTGGTGGAGCTGACCCATTCCGCGCAATGGTCACGCTGGCGTCATGCCATGCAACTTCTTGGTCCCTGTGCATGTGTAGTCAACCTCTGGCAACATGCTGCCGGGCTTTCATTCATTTGCACCGACTACGAAATATTTTATGTTACTTTATCTATCTCGTCCTTAGGTTTTGCACGCCAGTGTATATAAATATCCGTCCTGGCATTTTCAGCCCACATGTATTTCATTTTTATTCCACATTTGAGGGCCCACTGCCTAAGACAAATTACGGTTACACGTATACTACTGGGCTTCGAGCGTATACCGCTCGTCTTGCTGTTCGAGCGTTACTTGCTCGATCGAAGAAGCTCTCAATTCGGTACGCTATCTAGCATCGTTCGTACGAACTATTTGGCGCTCGAACAAAATCCTCTTATGCCAACACTGTAATAGATACATAATTTGAAATCATATCTATTTAGTTCAGTCCTCAATATACAAAATGGTTTCTTTCTTCTCCGGGAATTTATATCAAGTGCTCGCTGCATGTGATGAAGGTGTAGCTACACGGATTAAACACGTGCGTTACATTCTGTATATGGGCACTTCTTGACCTCTGAGCTAGCGAGCGGGATCCAGCGGGCGAAATGCCGCGAAAGAGAATGCGACGTTGCCAACTTCCGAGCATAAATAATTACATAGATCATTCAACGAAACTTGCACAACCTAAATCCGAAATTTCCTGCATCGGCGAAAGTAGCACGAAGAGCCCCGCTCAGTGCAACGACCACTACATTCTCCAATCCTGTAATTGAAGTGAAATAGGCTTGCCAACTTTATCTATCTTTATTTTCGCATATGAAATCCTCCTGAGATTTGTGACTGTTGTTTTGTACTTGGATATGGGAGATGAAGGTCCTCATACCCTGTCACGGAGATTAGCATTATTTTATCACTGTTTAAATAAAGTGAAAGTGTTGCAAAGGTTATTAGTAGAGCAATGAAAATATGCGAAAGAAATTGCATTGAGGCGAAACTTTTGTTCGAAACTTTGTTTACTATGTATCTTTACTATTTAGTGGGTTCCCAAAATCATCAGATTGGGAAAGGGAAGGGATAGTTAAGAGACATACGGGCATGATTGCTGCATACCTGTGCGATACCCTAACGCCACATTCCGTGTGTTGTTTCAAAACATTTTATGTACTCTTCTAGTATTCATACTGGGCAGTGACGTCGCCAGAGAATTATGTTCGGGAAGACGCAAGGGTAGACAGGATATTTTCAGGTGGGATCAGCTTTCATGGTCATGGCTGCTACGTTACCCTTCTTTTTTTTTATTTTTCGTTCTCTTACAGTGTTTCTTCGTCTCATTCTCTATTTATTCTTTCTTTTCCTCTGTCTCTCTCTTCCATTGTGTTTACCCCTGTATTCCTTTATCTCTCTTCTTTTATATTTTCGTTTCTCCCTTCCTCTATTTCCATACCTCTTTCTGTCTGCCATACTGTCTTTCCTTCTCTATCTTTCATCCATTTTCTTTATCCTAATTTCCTTTAATTCTCCATCTTTTCCTTTTTCTATCTCTCTCTCTCCCCCTTTATCCCTCAGAGTATAATTTCTTTCTCTCTATCGTTCTTTTTTCTCTCCTCTATTTCTATTTCATTCTACCACTTTGTATCTCTTAATTTCTATCTTTAATTCTCTCTATCCCTATATTTTATCTCCATTTTCCCCCGTGTCTCACTTTATCTTGCTTTGTGAGCGTAATTCTGTTTCTCTATTTTTCTTTACATTATTCTTTCTTCCCTACCCCTTTTCTCTAGCTTTCTATCAACTGTTTATCTCTCTACGGTAGTGTACTTCTGGATTTACTATAATGCGGTATGAAAAGTTTATCTATCTCGGTGAGAAGAAGAGTACGTCACTGTGGGCCATTGGGAACTAACAGTTCTTCGTATGTGTCATCTTTGTCAATTCCTTGGAGATAGCATTAAATGACACTGCCTTTGAGCTTCTTGTGATATTTTCAACACCATTCTCCGTACATTATTAAATTTGTACTTGGACAAACACACAGCCTCCCGCAAAATCTCAGCAAGAAGGAAGACCAGGAAATCTGTTACTTGGATAGAGGTTGGGGGGGGGGGAGGAGAACTTGTTTTCACCGCGGAACCATTGGTAATACTATTCAAGTAAAATAAACTAAATCAATCAAGAATGTACGATGTTACTCTAAATTAATTAATTAGACCGTGGGGGTCCCGATGGCGCAATGGTAGCGTCGTCGCCTTGTAATCAAGGTGTCCTGGGTTCGTTACCCGGTAGAGGCACATACTGGTTCGGATCCCACCTTAAACTGTAGGTCCAGTCCCGATTACCTTAATGTGCATAAAATGGACTTAAAACACCAAATCAATCAATTAATTAGACTGAACTCATACACAGGCCACAGAAGTATATTTTGTTTTACGGACGTATATTTGCCTGCCCATTAATTGAGTTTTTGAGTTAGGATTCTTCCAGTCTCTGTATGCCTGAGTAAAAATGCATTAAATATCTCATCAGAATACCGGATATCTCATGTTATTACTAGTTTGAATTTGCAGCGAAACTTTCTCCTCGAACACTAATCATGTTTTCAATCACCTCACATTAACCTGAGAAGTTCTACAGAATTCACGAGATGGTACTGCATATGTATAGAAAATATGCAAGCTCATATTTAAATTCAAGTTTGCCTAATTTAGTGCATGTTTCACTAATTGTTTCTCAGATATTTTATACACAAACATGTACATTATTTCGATTAAACATCTTATGTAGAGAGGTAGTCTTAATAGAGATATCACGTTCTTCAATGTGAATATAATAAACTTTACAAGAAAAAGGAAGAAGGGTTTTTGTGATGGGATTATTTGGGATCATGTCTCGTAACACCAAGCGAAACGGATAATGTTGGGTGCTTAAATATAGGAAAAAATACCCAAAGAAGTTGAACATTAATTCCAACCGTTATCAAGAAGTTTGTTTTAAATTCATTTTATGCACACAAAGAGTACTCGATTCTGGACCTAAAGTTTAAAGTAGGATACGAGCTACCATGTACTTCCAACGGTGATCAAAACTCTCAACTTCTTCATTACAAGGTAAAAGTGATATCACTATGCAATCTGGGAGGTCCTTCAACCATTGTGTATATGCAATATTTCGTATAACTTTCTTAAATTATCTGAAATTTGATAATTCTAAATATGCGATAGATTACTTCATTACTTTCTTTCCTTCTCTATTTCTCTATCCTTCTGCTACTTTGTCTATCCTAATTTCTACCTCTATTTTTTATATCTCGATCAAGAATATTTTATTTACGACGTGTCATCTTCGTCAATTCCTTGGAGATCACAGCATTAAATGGCTGCCTTTTGAGCTGCTTATGATATTTTCAACACCGTTGTCCGCACATTATTAAATTTGTACTCTGACAAACACACAGCCTCCCGCAAAATCTCGGCAAGGAGAAGAAAGAGCAGGAAATCTGTTACTTGGATGGAGGGGTAAAAACTTGTTTTCACCACGGAACCATTGGTAATACGATTAAGTCTTCTATTAGGTACGTCAGAAAGGTTTTCGTCACTCCGTATTGTGGCTGTCCATTTGTACGGGACTGTAGCTTTGAAAAGTTTCCCTGCCTCCCAGCCCTACCTCTGGCGCCCTCATAGTTACCTCGTTATCTCTTCTTCCCCCCTTCTCTGCTTCCTTTTATTTTCAGTTGCACCCTCCGCCTTTTATTCAGCAAGACAGTGCCGGGATAGGGACGGAGAGAGAGTTTGTTTTCCTCCAGCAGTAAGGTACAGGCAGGAAGACATGGTAGTGTTGAAAGACTTGGGTTATTTCTTCCTGTTGCCTTCCTTTCCTTACGCTCACCTTTGTTCCGTTTGTGTCGGCTCACCTTTCACGAGAAAAACACTTCCTGTTTGTCAAGCTATCTTCTTTTTTTCTTTTTGGACGATAATTTAGCGTGATAGGCGAATCTGGAAACAAATGAGCAGCGGTTATTTGTTGTTATTTCGCGCTGAATTTCTCATACTTTCTTGTTGTTCCGTTAGCAGTGAATTGGCTTAAGTACCCATCGTTTCCTGTAACTGGAATTGTGTTGCTTAAAATCGTGTCTATTTTGGATTTTGCTTAGCCGCATCCGAGTGTGTTGAGTTTTGGATCCTTGTTCGAATACTGGCACCTATGAGTTCTCCTTCATCAGTTCTTGAAATCGTTCATCTTCAAGGTCGCGATTAGCCAAGAGAAGGACACAAAGAAGAAAGAAGCCATTTTTCTTCATCTTTAACAAGGAAATCAGCCCATGTTTCAGCACTCTGAATCCTCATCTACTGGAGGATTTTGCTACTTGCACCTGCAAAAAAAAAAAAAAAATGTTATTTCCCACATAAATTTTACATCCCTGATAGTAATTATTTAATAACACCCCCGGCTGCAAGATCTAAGGTAAGGGTTATGGCTTGTGGTAGGCACATCCAGCTGCTAACATGTCGTCGGTTGTTAACACATGCTGTTTGCACAGAACTTTACCCTCCTAACCATCTAACATGCATTATTTTCACAATTACAATTCTAATAATGCCTACGTTGTTATGTTACGAGGCCAAGTTTAGGTATCTTAACAAACAATTTTCATGGCGTGTTAGAAGTGGTTGACAGTACACAGGAAGTGAAAACAGATTTGCTATAAAGAACAGGAACGTCGGTCAAAATCGACAGTCTTTGAGGAGGTTTTCTCAGGCAATCAGCCAGGTGATTTCCAGAAAGGCTTTCGAGTGCTAACGTCACTCTCATCTCATATTCAGGGAGATGAGAGTGACGTTTGCTCTCGAAAGCATGGAAGCCTTTCCGGAAATCACCTGGCTGATTGCCCGAGAAAATCTCTTCAATATTCGCCGCCAGGAAAGCTCCAAGAATTATGACAGTCTTTTGTTGGACAGGGTCAAATATAGGAATGACTCATACGTAAATAGGTTGCGCTTAAAAATCCTACAAGGCCTCCAGATAGAGTAGTGGCATCTACTGTCGTGTTGGGTCGTGAGTGTCGGGTTTGAGTCGCAGTATAGGCACGTAGCACATTTGTTCGGCATTCATCTTTAAGCTGTAGTTCGGATTCCAAGTAGTCTACTTAGGTATTAAGTGAAATTAAACCAAACTTGGAATGAATTAAAAAAAAATATCATTTTGGACATTGAACTATTTGATAAACTGAAAATATCCTTATCAACCATTGCCTGACAACAGATGCAAAATCAGAACCAGCCTTCAATCGTGCGGTGCATTGTGGGATAGCGACGTGATGTAGGCACGATATGTTTCAGTTATTGTTTCTATTTTTAGTAGCTGCTTATGCGATTTCCGTTCAAATGCTTCACGCCGAAATTTCTGATAGATGTGCTACCATCTATTTTCATCTATTTAACTTTGCTGCACTTGTCTGTTACAACAGACATTGTAATGAACTGGAGCGAACTAGACGGGACCAGTGTGTCCAGTGACCCGGAGTGATAAGTTCCCCATAATCCAGGTGTCCAGTACTTGGAAGTACACAGAGTTCCAGCGTCAAAGGATTTCCAATGCCGGAGTGGTCAGTTCCTGCACCTAGAATTCATAGTGCTGCCGAGTTATCCCATATTCGGGACTCTAGGGAGTTCCAGTGTTCAAAATTCCACACTGGTGTTCAAATACCCTACAACAGGGTTCTTAAACGTCCAGGAATTTTAAACAAATTCAATCCCGGTCCAGGACAGAAAACCAGCAAGCGTAAATACGTTCTGGACCGTAAGGAACCTTTTATCTGTAAAGTATTTCAGTTTGGTGCAAGAACCTCTTTTCCAGAACAATTTAATTACGGTTCAGGAACCTATTTTCCGGATGAATTCTTATTCGGTCCAGGAACCATTTTTTCGGCTGAATTTAAATACGGTTCAGGAACCTTTTATCCTGATCAATTTAAATACGGTCCAGAAACTTTTATTTTTCAATTAAACAGTACGCAACTTGGACCTAATTTAAATTGTGCGAGAAAAAAGGTTCCGGCCCTGGAGCGGAACCCAATAGAACCCTTTAGAATTTATGGGTTCATGGACTTTAAACAACCCTGCCCTAGAAATATCCTGGGCCTGTCCGTAGAAGAAATGCAACACGTAAAACGAAGTGAATCATTATATTACCCTTTGTTTCGAGAAACATGTGCTACAGAACTATCGAGCAGAGTTTTTGTGAATATACAGGTTGTCCAGAAAGTCGCGTCCTGATTTCAAACGTTGGTACCTTCCGAAGCTTTTATGATAGATAAGTGAAACTTATGCCAAGTGTGGGATAATTCACGTAGTTTTTTGGACATCATCAGTAAACCTCAAATGAGCACCTTTAGTTGCCCGAAGCACATCTAAGCGAAATTACACCTCTTCCCATGTTTTGACAGATGCCTCTGAGGAAATTGACGTAATGGCATGTTGTTCAATGTGTCATTATGTGGCCTGTGAGTTGCAAAGCCTGAACAATTTACATCGCACTCGCTCTATGCTTTCTTCCAATGTCGATCGCCAGCCCTTTCGTGAAAGAGCAGATACACTCCCTCTTTTCTTGATTTTTCGCATCAGAACTTTATGTTTTTGACATCCGTTGATGTTCCTTTCTTGGTGTGAAAGTTACTTTGAACAGTTTTTGGTAAACGTGTCTCGGGATATGATAGCACTCACTGCGCTTTTCCAGATTTGAACACTTTTTGTATTTCTTGAGAACAGTTGCTGTTTCACTAATACCGCACCGATGGGACCTAAACCCGAAAGGAACTAGTTAGATTTTACACACTTCGCCATAAATTTCACTTCAGGAGGTGTAAAGTTGTGTAATCAGGGAGGGACTTTGTGGACATCCTGTATCAGTAGTGGCAGTTGGCTGGCAAAACTGTTGAAAGGGAAAAGGACTTTCTCTTGGTAGACATGGTTTAGCACTAAGAGGCAACCTCCACGCTCCCCTAATCGTCGCCACTGCCCTGAATGTATAGACAGATAGACAGAGACAGGCAGAGAAATTTAATTTCTTTCTTTCTGGATTGATCGAATAAAGTTTCGGATGTCATTCATTCTCTATCAGTGGCTGACTATAAAAGAACCGATAATCCTAAGATATCGCATGCGTAGCGACAGCTGGTAAAAGGCGCAAATAATTAGGTGCAGCTCAAAGTAAGGACAGGTATAGTCGAATTACTTTCGGAATATCTCCAGCGAACTGCGCGAATCTATCTAGCGAGCCTAGTGGGTGTGTAGAACCTGAGCAAGAGGCTTAGCGATAGGTTCTGGGTTGAGATGACGTCAGCGGCTCGCTTGGTTAATTGGCTGCTTCGAGAGTTGTGACTCGTTCCGATGCTTCAAATGCATAACAGCCAATGATGTTCCGGAAATAATCTCCCTCTAGCACTGTGAGTCCAGACGTCATGTTAGTCTGCAAGAATGTGTTACGACCTTACTTATTTTGTAACTTTGAATTTCCATGTTAAAAGAAAAATCTGTATAGTGTTACCTGGAGTCCTTGTTAATGTCCATGATACTACATGTTGTATGGCTCGGGTTGTGACGCAAATATGAACGCGCCAATCAAGGCGTTGTTGAACTAATGTATTCACCTTTCTGTAACAATCTAATGAAGTCAGCTCGCTTAAGACAACGGGCATTTATTATGATGTAAATATAGATTTGCCAATCAAAGATTATCAATGTTTGATGAACTAACCTACTTGTAATTAAATAATGGCGGAACATTTAAATTTGTATATCTCCAAAATGTAAGATTTTATCAACGTTATAGAAAAAATTGTTAACTCAAATGAATATGTAAACTTTCTTTGAAAATTATTAATTGCCAAACTATGTATTTTTCAAATATCTTTCTGTTGTAATTTGGAGTATTGTAATAAGAAATTACCTAAAGACAGGTGTTCGAGGCTGGAACTTTGGGTATAAATACGAAGCAGTTTGGTCCGTAAGGGGGTCTGTTCTGGTGTCAGTCTAGGAAGAAGTGAATAGGTGTATGCCGCTCTTCTGTAAAACCTAGGTTAGCCGAATGGGATATAAGTTCCAATTTAGGAAGAAGTGAATAGGTGTTAGCAGCTCTTCTGTAAAATCCTAAATTGGCCATCTCGGGTGATAACTCCAAGTCTAGGAAGAAGTGAATAGGTGTATGCCGCTCTTGTGTAAAATCTAGGTTTGGGCCACCCTAATTTGACCTTTCTAGTAACTTTGAAATTATCTATTAACAATTGATCTCGAAGTTCCAGTTACGAGTTACCTAACCACTGGCTGTAAGTACTCAAGCAGCAAATAAACATTTCATTAAAACTTCACGACTTTGGTTGGATTTGTCCTGCACCTACCCTGAAGATAGGTTTCAGTGTAGACCCTTAGAGCCTCAATGCTCCCGGCTATCGGAGTAAAGGATGAGGAAAGTTACTAGGAACGTAACAAATGCAATACGTGTTTTACTACGTGGAACAGAAGTTGGCCGTTCCTTGCTTACCGCACAATGCATTGCCATGAAGCAGTGTTACGTCGTGGATGATTGTGAGATATGTACAGTATTTAAAACCTACTTTCTGAGTTTACAACACCAAATAGGTTTATAAATTGCAGAAGGTTAAGATTTTTCACTAACTAGTATGCATTCAGCATAACCACTTTTGGCGTGATAGAGAACATCCACAGTAATATTCCTTTTGTTCGTGGCTTACGCGAAGTGTACCTTCGGGACTTGAACATGAGTAAGTAATGCGGTGGTAAGAAAGGAAAATATGGACGGAATCTTTTTATTTTCCCCACAAGAAGTCCTCACAGCTCTTTTTCACGAAAAAAGCCGGTCGTGTGGGGACAAGGAATCTTCGTGCTGAATGCGTAAGTGGTGAAGAAAAGAGGTGCACGCTGAAGAACAAAAAAAAAAAAAAAAAAGGAGACACGGTGAGGCATTCGAATCACTGATTGCCTACGGGAATTGTAGGATACAGATTGGTCCAGGCAGGAACAGTGCCTGTCAGGGATGAAGAAAGGGAGAGCGAGAGTGGGGGGGGACTGAGGTGTAACGTCCCCGTCGACATCATTTTGCATCTGCATTGCAGATGGCCAAAAACCTGGCGGGGAAAATGATATTACGGGCGTGTCAAAGGATGGAGAAATACCTGACGTAATATTACGACTGTGTTCGCTCTGTACATCCGCATCTTCTATTTTTATTATTTTTTTGTCTCTTTTTTGAGTTTTTGCCCTTCTCAGAGTAAAGATCGGCACGGTTTCAATTCCAGGGAATTTGCAGGACGGAAGTCTTGCGTGAAAAGGAAATTTGTGGATGTGGAGAGCGTATGTTCGTCATTCGAGCTGCTCCTTCGTCGATTGCCTCACAGATACCAGTCTGCTGAAGGAATTATTGTTATTTACGTCTTTATTTACATGGTGAAGTTAAGACTATAATACCTTGTTTCTGCTTAACTGCCGATTATAATTTCTTACAGCCTCTGTTTTGTTATCTTTTCTTTATCTCTTTTCTATATTTCTTCCTCTGTTCGTTTGTCTCTCATTATCTCTTCTTTCATTCTCTTCCTCTTCTCTATCTTTCTTTCTTCATATCTTCTTCAGTTTCTTTATATTTCTTGATATCTCCTCCTCTGTTACCTCCTTTTCTTTCTTTCTACTGTATTCTTAATTCATTTCTTCTTGTGTTTGCCATCATGTATTTCTATCAAGTTCTGTGTTGCTCCATCTCTTCCATTCTCTCGCATTCTCTGTATACTTTTGTAAGTTCGTGATTCAGTGATACTGTAAATTTCGCATGCAAACTAATTGGATGGACAGAAGGCGGGTCTAACCTCCCCGATGGTGTAGTGGTAACGACGTCGCCTTGTAATCAAAGGGTCCCGGGTCAGAGGCACATTGCATAGTGTTTCCGATCCCACTTTAAACTGTAGGTTTAGTCTCGATTAGCCATCTGTGCATGAAGAGGATTTGAAACAATAATTCAAACAGAAGAGTGAGTTAGTGTCTACAGAGTCCACACACTGCGGACGCTTCTGCTCTAGAAGTAGACCTGTAACCATTCAGCCAAGCTGCTGCCTGTTGCAGAATCGCCAGCCTGCCAAACACACTTCCAACCCGTCTATACTACATATTTGTCTCATTCTGCCTAGCAAATGGTGCCGGTACAAATGCGTAAGGTACTTATTCCAGGGTTTGCAACACTTCTCACGCAACCCCAGCGCTCTCACCCTGCGTGAACGCAGATCAAAATGCTTCCTGGGACGGGCCAGTTAGTCGAGAGGCATGCTAACAGATGGGTTTTTATCTCTTGATTTATAGATCTTCATAACTGTGATTTTAATCATCACCTAACCGCCCCGAATTTCTTCCCTGCCAAATGAAAGAACAGTGAAATATTGTAACAAGGGGACAAAGAGCGGTGAAAAGAGACAATAACGAGTAGCAACAAGGGAATGGGGGGGGGGGGGGGATTTGACGAATTGCTTTGGGAAACACGTGTGTAATTGCAACAATGTTTGCCTGACTTCGGAACAAAAGGAAGTCATGTAAAAAAAATCTGAACTAGGTTGGGAAATTATTAGGTACAGAGTTCAGCAACGTGTCGTCACATTGCAACACTGTCGAAATATGATTATGCATTTTGTTTCTATTTTTTTCTGTAAAGACTTCAGGCAGCACGCAAATCATATCCGACAGAAAGTTTCTGTTTAAGGGGATTTTATACCCTGACGAAAATTTGAGCATTTTTCTCGTCAAGTTTGTATAGTAAGCTTACGGGGTAAATTTGGTTACGATCTCGAGAACCAGTCTAGAGAAAAATTTTGCAAGTAAAGACTAGATCAACAGAGGGTACATACGATCCTTAAATAATGAATAAACCAGGATGAATTAACAATTGAAAATCTAGCGTAAAATTCCGGATGAACGAACAATTGAATATCTAGCGTAAGAATACCGGGATGAATGAACAATTGAAGACCCTAGAAATTTGCCTCAAATCTATACAGTGAAATTGGACCAGTCTTCCTCTCTGCATGCAACGTTTTTCGAGTTATAGATAATCTATAATAAAGTAAGTAACTCACTTACTTCCAATAAGTAACTTTGAAAAGACTGCACAGCTTATACACCGAATTTGGGGCGGCAAGGGCCTTAAAGCCCCAAACATTTCTCACCAAGAGCTGATAATGCACACGCATAAAATTGCATATGTCAATACTGCTGCTCCCCACAAAAATTGTATGAAGTTAGCGCTACTGCTTTGTATCATGCACTTTCCCCTGCGCTAATGCTGTATAGCATGATTTTCCCCGACGCTATTTTCCATAGCGCTACTCCTCTATAGTATATAGTTTTCGATCCTATTGCCGTACAGCATGTATTTTCCCCGGCACTACTGCTGCATTACATGTATTTTCCCCGGCACTAATGCCGTGTAGCATGTATTTCCCCCGTTGCTACTGCCGAAGAGTGTGTATTTTTACAGGTCCTACTGCTGAATAACACCTATTTCCCCCAGTTTCTACTAGCGAATAGCATTACTTTTCCCGGCGCTACTGTTGTATAATATGTATTTTCTCTGACATTACTGCCTCATAGAATGAATTTGTCCCGTCCTTACCACTTCTCTATTACATGTATTTTCCCCAGAGTTTCTGCTCTATATAGCATGTATTTTCCCCGGCGCTACTGTCGTATAGCTTTATTTTCCCGGTCCTACTGCCGTAGCATATATTATCCCCTGTGCTATTTATATAATCATGTATTTATCGCTACGCAAATACAGCATAACATGTGATTTACATCCATTCACAACTGGGTATCGATTTGTACGCTGTTATTAGGCATCAAATTGCGGTTACCACGTTAGGCCTACTAATCAGTACAGATGCTGACGCAATATCTCAAATTAAGTAATTCCGTCATTGATAAAACTAAAACAACGAATCCACACACTAAGATCAGCAGATAGAAACACTGCTGACGAACCAACGAGGTGAACAATAGGTGCGACCTCTTCCATACGAATCCTTTCTGAACCTCTTCCACCCCTATTTCATCTGGATGGCAATAGATGGCGCGGGGAAAATGATTTGCAGCCGGATGTGTATCATGGGCTTTACACAACCGACAATTGTTCAAGCCTTATTGCGTCCATTGAACTATAAATGATTGCAGGATTTCAATCATGCTGTTGCATCTGCTGTCGCTTGAAATTGCTACTACGGAGCATCGCATTTCAAAATAACGCTTACGGAGAGCAGTCTCCAGCTGTTATTAAGCTTGTAACAAGCAGTGTTACAATCCGAGAGCACCGAAGAATATGATGGGGTAATTCACAGCTTGGGGCTATTGTTCCTAATAGATAATTTGCGATTACGTGCGATTTGTGTGAGATTGTGAAGTAGAAAACTGTTTTTCTTGTGTTTTTTTAAACATTGTTCGTAATGTAACAGCTTTAAAAGTATATTTAGAAGTCCATGCTGTGTATAGACTGATCTAAAAAAATCGTAGGAGGGGCACAGATTATGACATAAGCATGTAAAACGTAACTTTGGATATAAAATGTGCAGGTTTTACTAGATATTAAACACACACATGTGTGTATGTGTATGTATACATATATGTGCGTAATGTACCGGAATAAATTCCATGATTTTTCACATCAACGCTCCATTTATTTCTCCTTACTGCTTGTTATGTCTACATTAAATAAGAAAAAAATGCCATTAATTCATATCATACTCGAAGTGTAGGAAAATTAACTTAAAGCATCTCTCAGCTGCATCATTGTCACCACGTCCTGTCAACTATAGACGTCGGGGGGAGAAGTATTGACAATAGCAACTTTATATGTATGTGTGAGTGTTTGTTTGTGTGTGTGGGTGTGTGTGTGTGTAATATCTGCCTTTCATGAGAAATTTTGTGTGGCTTGTAGGACCTTGCCGCCCCAAATTCGACGCCTAACCACGTTTTCGCAGTGATATCGATTGATTAATTTTAAATATGATCCCATTACTTCATGTGATATTGAAAGCTGTTTCGGTAAATCTGTCTTATAGAGATTCTCTTTTTAGCATAAAGAAAGTTTGGTAATCCATTGTTTTGGCAACAAAAGAAGAGTATATGTTGTCAGGGTTGTAAAAGGTCCAGAAATTTTAAATAAATTCAGTTCCGGTCCAGGACAGGAAATCAGCAAGCATCAATGGGTTCTGGACCGTACATAACCATTTTATCTGTAAAATATTTCAATTCGGTCCAGGAACCTTTTATCCGGATCAATTTTAATACGGTCCAGGAGCCTCTTTTCTATGAAGCAAAACCAACTTGGACCGAATTTAAATTGTGCAAGAAAAAAATGTTCCGGTTCTATTCCGGAACCCAATAAAACCCATTAGAATTTATTGGTTTTTGGACCTTTAACAACCCCGTATTTTGTACCGTATTTGAATTTTGCATTACAATTAATGTCATGTAAGCCTACTACTGCATTTTATTTACCTAGATGAACAACTTAATTAATTAAATTATCGTTTTCACAATTGTACTCCCACATTTAATCCCATCTTTTGATAAAAATAACTAATATACGTATTTACATATCTAACACTTTTTTCGTACATTTAAATCCGTTCCCTAACGTATAATGAATGTCCAAACTCTAATGACACTACACTACGGCAACCAGAGGACAGTCTTTTTTTTGAGTCTCTGCCCAGATTTTTTTTAACTTAAAACGGGGCGACAAGATATCTCCTTTTTGTAAACAACGACTTATGGACATAGAATTAATTGCTGGAAAAATACATCTTCTCTATTATTACTACGAACTACGGCACAGTAATAGTCAGTCATTCACATCTGACTAGAGTGTGAACTGAAGTTTTTAAAACTAAAAACCCATGGTTTTATTTGTACACACTTCCACGGCAGGTCATAGTAGCCTATTCATCAATTAATTAAGGACGGGACATGTGCGTACACCAGCACACTTAACAAAAATACATATTACAGCTCATCAAAATTGCAAATGTGGTTATGAAAATCCGATGCGCAACATTTATTCTTAGAATGTCTAATTTTCTCACATCAACGAATCACACTCTATAAAGGAATACAATGTTTGAAAATTCCACTTCCCTTCTATCAGAATTATCTCCTCCACTAATATGGCTCTGTACGGATATGCACAAAAATGTAGGCTTGAAATATAAAATGATTTTATAACGTAACAGTCCAAGGATAAAAGTGATTTATTTATATAATCGATTTATGTTTGTGGTACTGGTGAACTTGAGTGACAATCTACCGACATCTGAAGAAAAACAATGACACCAAACCTGACCAAAGTCAGGATCATATAAAAGAAGAAGTCTAAAGTGTGGTTTATATTGAAGGTCTGCAACGCTCCAGTTACGTATGAACATAAGAAGCGATTGTTTTTTGCGAATAGTAGAATATTATCTTCAAACATGCGTGACCTTTCTTCCTTTATATAAATGCCGCCAACAATTGGAAATTGCAAATGCAATATGCTTCCGTTGAAAGGAATTCAGTACATGTGTGGTTGATCGGCAATTTTATCAAAAAACGACTTTTAATCATTAAGGACTGCTTGGTTGGAATCGAGTATATATCACTATATTTTGAAAATTATTTGCACAGTATTTATTTATTTAATTAGTTTTCAAATATCAGTGTTCATTTCAAACAGTTTTCAAATTAACATTTTGTACATTTTGCCGTCCCGTTTTTGTCCCGAAAGATAAGTAAAATGTCCCGTTTTGTTGTTTTAAAAATCTGGTCACCTTACACTAGTCGTGATGTTTGTGAGAGCTAAACACACACATTTATCACCCTTCCCTGGAATAAGATCGAAAATATACAATGCAAATGTACTGCATGTACACCTACTATTCAATACCTGGAAAGATGCAAATGAGAAATGAAATTCTCATAGAATGAAATAAATATTCCAAAGGAACTAAGCTATTTACGTATGTTGATACGTATGTTCTACCTTGCTTTCATTCGACTGCTCTTCCAAAAACGCACAACTTTTTTTTTCTTGAATAAGTCATGAACACTTTTACTGAGGGAAAAAATCCAATTACGCCCCTGTTTACCACTTAAAATTTTAAAACGTGTCGCTCAAAGGTCTCTGTGACTAGGCTGCCAACCAAAAGGTATCTGCTCCTACGTACATACTCAAATCCAGAGTGCATTTCCGGGAAGAAATCGGCTTGATACTTTTTTAACGAACTGCAAATAATCACACGTGGGAGGGAATGTGTGGGGTGAGTATGACACGTGTTTCAGTGTATTTATTCTTGTGGGCGTTCCTTCTGTAACTTTCGTCATTGTGCATTTGCGAATGATGGCACACGGTTCGATTTCTTAAGTTAACTTGTTAACAGAGTGATCCAGTTTATAGTTTGTAATTTTCAAACGTACACCAGTTACAGTTTCTTCAAGAGTATTTTAAACTACTATTTACCTTTACTTCTGTTACACAATTGAAAATTATGGCACCAGTCAATCTCAAATTCTTGTATGGGGACAATTATAACCATGGGAATTTCGGGCTAAAATCCATCAGATTGACTGGAGTCAAAAACCGTGCCTTCAAGATACTTATTGATCTAAGTAAACTTTGCAGTATCGTGCAATATCTCATGTTTTCATTCATATTTCGCCATATTTTGTCTTTCTCTTTTCTCCCAGCAATATATGTTCATACGTGGCACGCGCCGGCCCCCGGGACGGAGGGGGTAGCACATCGCGCTACGACGCCAGAGGTCCCGGGTTCGATTCCTGGCTTGGGCATGGATGTTTGTGAGTGCCTATTCATCACTTTCATCATATCATCACTCATCCCCATCTTCGCAAATTAGCCAAAAGTGGCACAAGAAGCGAAGTAAAATAAAGCAAGTCAATCAAATCAATGTCTACGTGGCAAGCGTCCCTCTGTCTTAACCATCGGCTTAAACAATTATACTGTTTACGAGCTAGTAAAAACACCCTTGCCGAGGCTGCTCAAAGATCGGTATGCAGGTAGAAGAGGTCGAAGTGTTCTCGAAATAGGAGAAGAGCGAAGAAAAGTTATGGAGCCTCCGGAAAAAGCTAGATCAGGAGGCGCGTGAAATAGAGAGCAGACCACATGAAGAAATAAGAAGAGACAGGGAAAAGAACACAAACGCCGATGGAGTGGCATGCTAGTATAATGCCAAACCAATGACAATGCCCTAAACAGTAGCAATTTAAGGTATGTCCTTAATCCTTTCAGCTTGAACTTACTAATCCTAACGGCCGCAGATCATCGGGATGATAATGACTTCTTAGTGGAGACACTTGCTACATATCGACTATCCTTCCTTGGAAACCAGTCTGACAGTGATAATCTACTATAAGCAAACTGTGGCGAGAGATGTGGTTGCAGAAAAAGCATGTCTCCCTACCGAAGACATATCTGGAAGCAATTGAAAAATGTCGTGGCATCTGCTTTCCGAGTACACACCGCCTTGTTAGTGTTGGTAACACTCTCTGAGAGTGTTCCATGGCTGAAAGGAGTTTTTCCACCCTCCGACGTCTCAAAACTTTGGTTAGTTTCCGCTTGGGCGAAGAGTGACTCACAGGACTGGCTCTACTGAACATTTATTTTGATGTAATTCGAATTGTTGACAAAATAATACAGATGTAGGAGATTAGACGTTCTTCTCTAGATGTAAGACTGTGTTTTTGTCAAGGTCGCATCCCGGTATGTGAAGACTAGAGATTGTGGATTCCTATGCTAAGGAAGGTTGTACAGTCAGCCGCAATAAAAATACGACAATTATATCCTGAAATACTCACTTCCCTGGTGACATGTGCTTTGCCTAACTGTGCGGCTATTTCCGAACTTGCTATTGAAATTACTCATAACGCTACGAGCATATCAGGATCTAGTTGTTCCGTTTTTATTGCAGGCGACTGTACAAACAAGCACGGGTTTTGCTGTTCCATATTACCATCGATATCAAATGGGCCCTTCGAGCACGGCAGAAACAATCTCTCACAGGAATCTGCCACCGGAGCGCTGACGGCAATCTACAACAGGGTTTTCAGTTCTGCCATCGCATCCAGGAGCACCTCATTGTCTACACACACAGCCTCCCATGTGAAAAGGATCTCCCGCCGGAAGGAAGAGGAAGCCGTGACGTCACGATGAAAGGGCGGTAAGGAATAAGATGCAGTTAAGCTTGATGAAAAGCAAAGCGCCGCTAACAGGGGCCTGATGCCCCTCTATTTTTTTACATCCCTAAAAAGTCACAAGAAAGATCTGCGCCCGGAGAAGCTATTAGCGGTAATTGCGATTCTTGGTCACACAGCAGGTCGGAAGTCATTATCCAAAGCCCACGTTAGCTGAGTAAACAAGCCCTTAAACCGGAGAACAGGGGCGGGCAGAGGGGGGGAGCCTTCCTCCACCACGTAATTATAGACAAACATGTTATCTACCTGCAGCCTACCTCTATTAATATGGATTAATGTTGCCTCGTCCGCCAACAGGTTATGTGTGTTTGAAAAGCGAATGTCTGTCCTGGGAGGGAAGCCGTAAGGTGCATAGAGGAGGTGAGGCCCCTTCCTCTGTGATATTCAGCAGTTTCATCCGCTTATGTGCACATATGCGTGCGTGTGTGATGTGATATGATTTTTGAAGGAGGGGGGTGGCAGAAAGTAAATTAGAGAGGTTTAAACTTCATGGCTAATGGCCTCTCGACTAGTCGGAAGAGGGGAGAGTCATTAGTGTATTTATTTTACCTGATTATTAGTTTGAGAAAAAAAAAGGAAAATGTAGTTCATTAATTCTACCGTCCCCAACTGCATAACAAACCTGAATTTTTTCCGATATTTCCAAAGTAGTATTTTTGTGAATTTTTGTCCCTACAAAATGTGCTTAAGCTGAATGGTGAAGATTACGTTGAGGTTGGGTTGAAAAGGTACTATAGATGTCGCTATTCGCTATAATTTCAAAATACAATACTTATTTCGTTACGGATATCGTAAAAAGAAAGTAATTTGTTTGAAAGTAATAACAAATTTTAAAAACTTATAACTTTCAGCATCAGAGGTACTGGCGTGTGGGTTGTTGATGTATATTTCGAGTTTCAAACTTGATTCATGGCCAACCAGTCGATATTTATTTGTTCATGCCAACGCTAGTTGCCATTTCTCTAATCTACATGTAACTTGCACCTTTCTTTACTCACTAGCAAGAAAGAACTGCATCACTGCTAACAATGTATGTTACTCCATCGTTTTTTGGCCATTGCGTTTTATTTGTGCACTGTTGTTATTTGTTTTATTTAGAGTGACCAGATATTTGTTGACCAAAAAGAGTATAGTCGATAGGTTGAAGGTGCGCATGCATTTTGCTCTTTCGCGGGGTTCGCAAAAATCCCGCGCGACTTCTTGACAGTCTAATTATCCTGGAAATTATGCAAAATTAAAACTTCCTTTTTATTTTACACTCATTTTGCACAAAAAAACTATATTTTGTGACTACATAATATCTATTTTAATATTCTGATGCAATTCTTGAATATTCTAAAGCAAATAATTGGAGGAGAATATTTACACACCAATATTGATCAATATTTTGAACAAATTTTAATTATTGCAATTTTCAAGTATCGGTATCGGTGGGAATCGGTAAGAGTATCGGTATCGGTTCAAAGAGGTATCGGCTCAGCCCTAATCATTATCATTAAATTCCAATGAATTTGAAATACGTTTTGCTTGTTGATGGAATATGAAAATGACTCTTGAAATTGTTCATAGGAAATTCTTGAGTCAAGGAGTAAATACTTCAGTTTGTTGACATCTTGACGTTTTCCGTTCTGTGGATTTTAAAGCATCTTTACGCGTAAAATAAAAAAAGTAAAAGTAAAAGTAAAGTGCTCCCCTGTGCTTAGCACGACGCCATGAAGGCGTATAGGGGGTGTGGGGGTAACGCCCACACTTTCTTGATCCGGTCGTGAGTGGGGGTGATGTGATCAGCATCACGCCCCTGACCGCCTTTACCCCCCAGGGTTTCCCCCAGGTACCCATGTTATTCGACGCTGGGTGGGCGCCGGGGCCGCTTCCAACGTTAGAAAAATGAATGAAATTAAATAGCAAGGAAAAGAGTATATTTGGGGATTTTTACAAATTGAAAAGAGTATAGAGTATATGAACCTCTAAAAGAGTATAATACTCTTAAAAAGAGTATGTCTGGTCACCCTATTTTATTGTTGAGTTCAACGAGTTATACATAAGTAAACATCTACAAACGTTACATCAGCATGGCAACCAACAACCTTTGCAGGGAAGAGTTCCACTGACAGCCCCTCAACAGCGGGCTCACCTTGTCAGGTGGTGCCTTACCCGAAAGGAACGTCACAAAAATTCCACTCAACACACCTCACCAGCGTCAGGAGCAGAGAGTAGGACAGGAAGTTCAAATTGAATAGTGACATTTTACGATTTGAGATATATGTTCCTTCTAAAAGAACGTTGGTTTCATTAGCACACAACTTTGACACAATATATACGTGAAGTGTATTAATATAGTATTTATCATGCTATATACAAATGAATATATTACGGACGAACACAATAGTAAAATAGTTACTAATCATGACAATAGATCGCGCTAAGTGAAGGAGAATTAAAAGTAAAAAAACATCGATGATATTTGAGATAGAAAAGCAACATAGGAGCATGAATAATTAAAGTATAAAACAGCATGAACATCTATAAATTTGGAAAGAATTAATAGAATGAAAATTGAAGTACATAAATAAAGAAATTGCAGATACTAAAGAATATTCATTCAGAATTATCAAAAATAGAAGAAAGTGAATATGCCGCATTGGAGTAATTTAATCGTAAGAAATGATGAGATTCCTTGCCTAAGAAGCGTATCAAACAGTACATTATGGTTCACCAAAGTCTCGAACGAGACACTGTCTATGATGCTTTGTTGGTTCTCGGTCACGTCTCGACAAGTCTAGAAAAAGGCTGGTAAAGTTCTTATCTCGATTTTTTAAAATGACCCTTAGATCTCGGATATCTTTTAGGAGATATTTTTGTCTTCTTGATATCCTTGACTAATTTGACTCAGGGCTGTACCTATGGAATAGCAAGATGTGGTCGAGGATGCAGGAAAAAAAAGTTTTTATTCTTTTATACTTAATTAGTAAATATGTCCATAAAGAAAACACAACTAGCAGTGTCGGATCTACAAATCTTGCCCCCCCCCCGCAAAATATTACCAAAGGCCCCCCCTCTACCTACCTATCCTTACACACACGCTATATATATATATATATATATATATATATATATATATACACACACACACACGTATATATATACACACACACACACACCACATATATACACAATTCCACATATAAGTTATATTGTATGTGTATCTAATTCTTGATCTCATGTTGATAAAGTCGCATATAAGGGCCTAGATAGTGATTCAAAAGTCCTTTAACACACCCTATAAAGAGTAAGGGAGTTAGGCTGGGTACAATTGGTCACAATAGAAACAGGTTAGGCTTAGGGGGAACCAAGTAGGTGTGTTAAAAGCGGACGTCCGCCATATTGATTCAACTCAAAATTTCTAAATGAGAACGGGGTGATGTGATATACATAGGCTATATATATCACACTGTTTTTTAACACCTGGAAAATGATACATTCGTTACAATTATGCAGTCATAATTTTTCCCTGATTAAAGATAGCTTGAAGAAACCTTCACCACAGCATTTCCCGTGAAATTCTATCCTCATATGACTCTAGTCTGACTGCCACGCGGGAAACTCGGGGTGGGTGATTTAAGGTCGGAATTTTTCCGGCTTTGCCCCCCCCCCCACATAAAGCGGCTCTAGGGCCCACCCAGCCTCAAATCAAATGGTACCCGATGGGTAAAGGCGGCCGCAGCATAGTGCTGATCATATCACCTCCAAGATGACCGACATCGAAAATGTATAGGGATCTACCCCCACATACCCAAAATGTGCCTTCATGGCACATGCTATATGCACAGGAAACTTTACCTTTACATGTATATAATGTATTCGTTTCTATACCCCTGTGTAACTACGTTTTTTTTTTGTTTTTTTTTACATAAGCATGTACGAACCTCTACTATGTCAATGGTTGAGGGCCCCCTACAGGCTTACTTGTCTCTGGGCCCCCCGCACTGCGGGGTTTTGCGGCTTGTAGATCCGGCAGTGACAACTAGCCTATGTACTGTGAAGGCATGGATAGAAGATGTGGAAGTAGGGCCCACACATCCGCAATATCGGTCATTTGTAGAGGCTAGATGAACCTCATAGCCGCTCCATGCAGGGATATTTCCGGAATTAATTCCCGTCTGAAGTAATTCACCCCGTGAATCGAAGACTGGTGGTATACGCGTGACAGTCTGACGCCCTAACATATGCGCACACATACGCATAATTAGACTATAGTCTTGTAAAACTGGTCATTCCTTGCATAGAGATGGAGATTAGCGAGAATGTATTTCACAAGTGGTTAGCGAGCTGTCATAGCAGTAAACTGCGCTAAAAATAACCCTCTCTCCTACGTGGCTTGCGCCTTTTCCCCGCCATTCGCTAGTGACGTCACGACAGTGTTCTCGCCAGTGTAGCTATATCTTATAAAAGCACTGTTACTGGTATTTTTACATAACAACCACATACCGGGTGACTACAATTGAAGTTGCACCACTCAGAGTCCTCTGGAGTCTATTCGAAGCATCGGATTGCGCTAAAACTTGTTATATAGGCTATGGAGACCATGGGGAAGCGAATGCTGACGAAAGAAATAGTTCAAGGTTTTACCACCAGGTTGAAATATGGCGATGAAATCAGGTGCACAGCGAATAACAACACGGGAAACGCTTCGTGCGCCCATTGATCACAATGTCTTACGCTTCCAAAGGTTCGTTCGCGTTGACAGTGCGCCTATTGAACACTGCCGTACCGATATGAACTCAAATTACTGCTTGTCGTTATTTCAGCGCCACATTTCAACCTGCTGGTGAAAATTTGAACTCCCTTCTTATCGTCAGCATTAACTTCCTCACCGTCTCCATATTCCCTATATCAAGTTTCACAGAAATCTGTTTCTTCAACCGGGCTCCAGAGGGCTCCGAGTATAGGAAAATTTAATTTTAAGAGCCACATTTGCATCTGGCGGTGAAAATTTGAACTGTTTTTTTTTCGTCAACATTCGCTTTCCCATGGTTCCCATAGCCTCTCTACCAAGTTTCATCGCAATCCGTTACTTCGAACGGGCTCCAGAGGACTCGGAGATGGGGAAGTTTAATTTTAAGCGCCACATTTCCACCTGGCGGCGAAAATTTGAGCTACTTTTTTCCGTCAGCATTCACTTTCCCATGGTCCCCATAGCCTCTCTACCAAGTTTCAGCGCACTTCGTTTCTTAGAACGGGATCCAGAGGGCTCTGAGTAGGGGAAGTTTAATTTTAAGCGCCAGATTTCCACCTGGTGGTAAAAATTTGAACTGCTTTTTTTCCGTCAGCATTCGCTTCCCCATGGTCCCCATAGTCTCTCTGCCCTGTTTCAGGGTAAACCGTTACTTCGAAAGGGCTCTAGGGATCTCTCAGCAAGGCAACTTTAATTGTGACCACCCAATATGAACCTTACCATTCAGGGAAAAAATTGGTAAACTACCATCTATTAAATTCTTCCCTCGCAATTGCTTCTGCCCCAAGTCATACGCGTATTAGTTTCATTTGTTTGTTCCACAAATGTTTGTTCGGCCGCAAAAAACGGTTGGCAAATGTTTATTATCAATTACACCTTGCTGCTGTTCATGTCGCCTGTATTTTTCTTTCGTGTTCATCTGCCATTGTTTACATTCTCATACCTTGTTTAGATTATATTACGATGCAATTGGGCCCTGTTTGTTGTCAGTCTGTTTTCATTGTTTAATTTATGATGTCATTGTTCGCGTATCATTGTCGTCCTTTTCAGGTTCTCTATTGTTGAATGCTCCTGCAGTTATGTTTCCTCTTATGCTGTGGGTTTAAATTGTAATTTCAACATATGAAAATACAGTAAGACTTCTCCTAACTGACACCTCTGAATAGCGGACACCTGTAAATTTCGGACATTTTTCAATTCGCCGGCAGAAATACATGGGGTTTAATGGCAATATTACTTCTCAATAACGGACATTCTTAATAACGGACACGGACACTGATAACTACCTCCCCAACGCAAATAAAACTTCTTAATAACGGACAGCCTGAAAGAAAACGGTCGCAATTCCTGGAATTCGATACAGCAATGGCCAGTATTTCCAACTAGCGCGCATTGTTTCATGTTACACCGAACGCATTTCTTTTTAACCTTTAAGTGGGTATGTGAGGTGGCCACAGCACCCCAGGTCTAATAGTATTATAAGTTGGCAACACTGTTCATCTTTCCGTTACCTTCATGTTGTTTACTCCTTGAGGGGTAGGTCTTATAATTTCCTTATTGTTGTGCGCTGGTCAACAATAACAAAGAGCTCCGCGTTCTGGGGTGTTATCAACACCCCCACCTACCTACTTGCCTATTCTTTAAACTTTATTTTGCTCGAGTAGTTTTGCTAATTGTAATCTAAAATCTCAAGTTCCACATGTAAAATGTTAATGTATACATCGTAAGAATCACGTTTGTTCAAAGCGTAAAAGCTCTTGCAGATCTTTATCTGACAAGTTTTCTTTAGCTGAACTGTAGTGACATTCAAAAATTATAGGCCTGTATCTGTTTTCTATATTTTTTGTAGCCTCAAATTCATGTTCACGTTTTACCATTTAATTAATAATGATTAAATATAAATCGTCGTACATTTATGTAACTATTGTGTATTCTGTTTGGAAGGAAAAGTAAAAAAAAATATAATAAAATAAGGAATTGTCCCTATAAAATAGAAGGAAAAAGGAAAATTATAAAAATGTCCTTAAAAAGTTTCAAATTTAGTTATTTTCATTATTCGCAATCTTACAACCGTACAAATGTAAAATTACATATATTATAATTATAATTGTTAGAAATATAACTGTAAGTGTACTTTTCTGTGCGGTGTCGTGAGCACCCCCTACCCACTTGTGTACAATTTGGCTACCTACCTACTTAAAGACAGTAGACAGTATTATTTGTGTTTATCTTGAGAATTGTGTCATTTTGAATGCAGTAATTTAAGAAAGGATTACATTACGTGTATTGTATTTTCATTTTTCAAATTTGTAATGTATGTAGGGATACTTTAGTAAATTTAAATTCACCGTATGTAGTACATTGATTGATTGATTGATTGATTTAGTTTATTTTACTTCGCGTTTTGTGCCTCTTGGCTAATTTGCGAAGATGGGGATGAGTGATGAACTGATGAAATTGATGAATCGAACCCGGGACCCTTGGCGTCGCAGCGCGATGTGCTAACTACTCGGCCACAGGGTCGGGCCGTATGTAGTACAGTATTTTGTTCCTTCAATATAGGAAAATTAACCATTATGTTCGTAAAGTACGTACTGTCATATGCTTATCCTATTGTGTAACATCCTACACTTTTTTCTGAATAGCGGACACTTATTAATAACAGACATTTATTTTCCCCTCAGGCCTGTCCGTTATTGAGAAATTTTACTGTAATTTCTCATTAACTATCCAAAGAGGAGTGTAACCATTATCAAATATAATATTTTCCCCATTGACTGCATTAAAAATGACAGATTCACCCTTTTTCATTGATTAAAATAATCGATAATTTCCAATTAGATTGCTATGCACAGTAATTTATTTTATTGAACTTTACAAGACTTGAAAAATATTGTGACAATCATTTCTGGGTATGTACAGTAAAAGATGCCAAATATTTGCTATAACCTGTATCAGTGGCGGCCCCCGCAATATGCTAAACCTTATCTACGAGGGAGAGAGAACTTTCTTTGTCTCCAATTTTTAGAACTTTGACCCTCTAGTTTTGGAACACAATCGCCGCCACTGATCTGTATTCAAGTTGAAAGTGAACATTTTGAACACTTGTGCTATACTGCTTTTCCGGATTCTCTGGAGTAGCGACGCGCAGAGGGGAAAGCTTGTGGGCGGGGCCAGACTAGGTGGGGAAGGGTGCGGGATGAAAGCAACGAAGTGCTGCGCGGTGTAACGGCCGTAAAGCAAAACGCTTCCTGCTGCCAATTTCTTCTTTTATTCTTAACAATGGCCAGTGTATTGTTTTACACAAATAATATTGCACGTTTATTTGTCTTTTGATGCTACGAAGAACAGAAAAAAATTAAAACAAATTTAAACATACATTTTCAAAAAGCATGCAAATAACCACAAACTATGAAACATCATGTATCAAAATGTGTTTTAAACAAGTCTGAAAAACATGTTCCAAACACTTTGTTTTAAACATTTGTAAAAAAAACGAAGCAATGTGTTTTAAACTTTTCAAGCAAGTTGTTCTCGAACACATTCAACACTGTGAGGCGCTCTTCTGAATGCAGAGTTCCTCTAGACTTGCGAGCTGACATGTTTACTACGGAACTACTGGACCGCGAATGAGCCCCCTCCCGTGGATGCCCCTCCCCTCCGCGCGTTCATTGGACGAGGCGCACACCCTTCAACATGCGCACAGAACGCGTTCACGTTTTCTTACTCCAGAGAATCCGGGAAATGAATATAGATAGATTCTATATCTGAATCAAGCATTATGCATAGATAATTACTAACTAACTCTCTAGTCTTCTTAACCCCGAAGGTTTATGGCTGCAGCAACACAAGCCTTCCGTCTGTCCCTATCCTACAGTAGACCAATCCAAACTTTTCCATCCATACCGATTTCATTTAGGTCCATGTCAACGTTATCCCTCTATCTTTGTCTTGGCTTTCCTACAGATCTCTTACCATCAGGTTTACCAACAAGAATCCTGTAAACTCCTCTTTCCTCTCCCATTCGTGCCACATTGCCTGTCCACCTGAGTCTTCTTGATTCAATTATTCTAATAATATCTCGACATGAATACAAATTATGCAGTTCTAAATTATGTAACCTTCTCCATTCACATGTCTCCTCATCCCTTTTAGATGCAAATATTTTTTTAAAATATTTAATTTTCAAATACTTTTAATTTATGTTCCTCTTTCAATGTAAGGGACCAAGTTTCTCATCCATATAATACTACTGGTGAAATTACTGTTTTGTATATTTTAACTCTTAGTTTCTTAGATACGAGAAGATGAAAGTTTATTTAGAGAAAAGTAACACGCATGTCCTGAATTAAGCCTGCTTTTCATTTCCTCTTTAATATTATTTTCATTTGTTAGTATTACTCCTAAGTACTTGAATTTGGAAACTGGTTCAAACGAGTTGTTATCAATAATTAGATTTTGATTATTACCTAACACTTGGTTTCGGCCTGTAAGCATATATTTAGTTTTATCTTCGCTAACTTCCAAACTTATCTCTTTAGCTGCTTTTAATAATATTTTAGCATTATTCTTAATTGTATTTATATCATCCCCCAGCAAGTCTACATCATCTGGATATGCTAACAGATGAGTCACACCGTTTAATTTTAGTCCTTCGTTAGTTTATTTTACCTTCCTAACAGCATATTCTAAGGCAAAATTAAAGAGCAATGGAGATAATGCATTTCCTTGTTTTAACCTAAAGGTAAAGTTCCCAGTGCAAATAGCACCGTGCCATGAAGGCATATGTAGGGGATGTAGGGATAGGGTACCACACATTCTCTATCTCAAGCCAGGTACCCATTGATTGAGGATGGATGAGCCCCAGAGCCTCTTCATTCCACCCCGGGAATCAAATCCGGGTCTCCCGATTGGCAGTCAGACGCCCTACCGACTAGACCACCGCAGCTCTTTTTAACCCATCATAAATTTCAAATCTGTCAGACATATTAATACCAACACGAATTTTACTTTCTGTTTCATTAACTTCATACTTTTATCAATCATAAAATTTATCATATTAACAAGCTTGTTAGGTATTCCAAATTCGACTAATACATTATGTAATTTATCTCTTTTAACAGAATAATTTGCCTTTTTTAAAATAAATGAATACCTGATGCACATTTTCATTATATTTCCACTTTTTCTCAAGTATCTGTCTGATCTGAACAATTTGATTTACAGTTGACCTGTTACGTTTAAATCCCCATTGGTCACCAATAATTTCATTAGCATATATATGCCATCAAATCTGCGTCAGTTAACCTAATCTAAGATTACCAGGGATTAAGTATCATTGTACATTGTGCATTATTGATAATAAACCAATCTTTATTGGAAGGAAGTTCCATACATTATCATTACTAAAAACTTAAGAAAGGTATATGGGGTTAGTCCTGTTAAGAAAATCTTATCATATCATATCCAATATATATAAAGCCCCAATCCCACCACTGACTGACTGACTCACTGACATAAATGCTCTCCATGAAGGAAGCCCCGGAGGCGAAAAATGCCCAATTACGACCCCCTATGAAATCGTCCCAAAAGGCAGAGAAAATTCAAAAATCGCTCAATTAGCCCTTCCTTAAGGGTGGAAATGCCCTTTTTTCACGTCCTTAGCAACTGTTACCACGGACATTTTTTTGCAACACACATTGTTTCCTTCAATTCTTAATTGAGGGGTCTAGTGAGAGAGGGAGCTATGCCAGAAATCTTGAAAATTTTATTTTTTGGCATTTTCAGTGTTCTCCTATCATCTGTCATGTATCATGTGGACTACAACCATGTGGCATAGCTCCCGCTTGTTCTGCAGCAGATTTTCTGAGTTGTTGAATACGTCCTCATCAGCATTTTGAGTGAGAGAAGGAGCTATGCCACTTACTGATGGTGTCTGCAATAGGAGTGGCAGAGATTGTGTTGCAGTAACTGGTGCTAGATTTAATATCAGCCGTGAAGTTAAAAGATTTCATGTCAATAATGCCTTATATTCCTTCAGTTCTTCATGGTGTTTACCAAAAACTAAAATCCACAGAAACAATGGACAGTGAAGATCCTCCAGAAGACATATGAAGTTGTCTTTATGTAGATCATATGTAACCCTGTGAACATGATTTACACTCAGGCAAAAGTATTTAAGCCTTGTTCAAAGTATTTCATGTGCTAGATTGATTTTTCCACATGTGTATACTACAACAATATACCACACATGTTCATAATAAATGGTATTTATATTGAAATTCATATTTTTCCTTTTGAATAATTTACCTAACAATATGTTCAGAAAAAAAATTACCCTTTGTTATACAAATTATGACTCAACGCAATGCTTTAGAAAACTCAATTTATTTCCATTTCATGTCAAAGTGGCATAGCTCCCTCTCTCACAAGACCCCTCAATTGTCGAGATACATTATATTTCTCACAGATCTACAACACACAGATGATTCAACTCCTGGCTTTGAAAATGTGGCTCAAACAAGGGTGACATCTACATAATAAGGAGTTTTAGCCCATATACAATTATGTATATATTGTTATACTCAATGCGAAAATATCTACATCGTGCTTGTTTTAACTAAATGTTAACAAACATGATAACAAACAATTCTTTAGAGCATGCCTTGCTTGTTGGTGTCCATGGAAACGGACGTTGCTAGGGAACTTAAAGAAAGTTTATTTTCAACCAAAAAACTACTGTAAGGGAATAATGCTAGACTTTTCGAATTTCAAAACTGGAGCATCAGAATTTATTACAGAGGAGAGGTAGGAATTTGATGGGAATGACGAAAAACAATTATTTTTCAATTACGTTTAAAAATGTGAAAATGACAAAAGACGTATATACTGCTTTTCCAATATAGTGTCGCCATTCAATTCGTGTATATGAAATATCTAACTATTTTGAAACTGACGATATTTACCCAGTTTATTATTATGAAAATAGACAATAATGTGTTGAATATTTATGCAATATTAGAGTACACACATAAAGTTATTTTCTAAACTTTTCAAATTAGCAATCTTATACACTTGTTCCCCTTCATCCAATACAACATGCAGATATTTTCAAAGTCATTGAGGAAGTCCATCTACAGTATAACGTGATTGCGTCCACAACGTGGCCAAACGCCACGTCGAAAGTACGCGAGTCCAATATATATAAAGCCCCAATCCCACCACTGACTGACTGACTCACTGACATAAATGCTCTCCATGAAGGAAGCCCCGGAGGCGAAAAATGCCCGATTACGACCCCCCATGAAATCGTCCCAAAAGGCCGAGAAAATTCAAAAATCGCTCAATTAGCCCTTCTTTAAGGGTGAATATGCCCTTTTCTCACGTCCTTAGCAACCGTTGCCACGGACATTTTTTGCAGCACACATTGTTTCCTTCAATTCTTAATTGTCGAGATACATTATACAGTTCTCACAGATCTACAACACACAGATGAATCAACTCCTGGCTTTGAAAATGTGACTCAAACAAGAGTGACATCTACATAATAAGGAGTATCAGCCCAGATACAATTACATATATATTGGTAAACTCAATGCGAAAATATTATCTACATCGTGGTTGTTTTAACTAAATGTTTAGGGGGTATAATGACATGCAATTCCTTAGAGCTTGCTGTTCTTGTTGTTGTCCATGGAAACGGACGTTGCTAGGGAACTTAAGAAAAGTTTACTTTCACCCCGAAAACTACTGTAAGTGAATTATACTAGACATTTCGTATTTCAAAATACGAGCGTCAGAATTTATTACAGGGGCAAGGTAGGAATTTGAGGGGAATGACGAAAGACAGTTATTATCCAATTACGTTTAAAAATGTGAAAATGACAAAAGACGTAAATATTGCATTTACAATTTAGTGTCGCTATTGAATTTGTTTATGCAAAACATACGGTTAATCCTTACTCACTTTATTATCAAGAAGTTAGACAATACTATTTTGAATATTTGTACCTTATTAGAGGCCATACACACATAAAGTTACTTTCTAATCTTTTCAAATTAGCGAATTTAAATACTTGTTCCCCTTCATCCAATACAACATGCAGACATTTTACCCCATCTATAATATGATTACGCCGAAAACGTGGACAGAGGTCACGCATGCGAGCGTACAAGACGTGGCCAAAGGTCACGTCGAAAGTACGCGAGTCATTATGATATAATTTAAATCTGAAACGGGTAACCCTTCCAAGATTATTCACAATTGCTTTGGTATAGCAGCAAGCAACTAGAGCCGAAGCAGCAGGTTATGAGAAACTAGCCCAAGCAAATTGCAGCGTCCGAAGACCGGGTAGTTCTCCCTATAAGGTAAACTTGTGATACCAGCAATCGGGTAAGAAAGCCCCAATATACAGAAAACCAAGGTTATTAGAAGTATAGGTTGGGCCAATCCGTTGTTTACTCGTAATGACGAAACGACGGTAAGAGGTGAATTTATCCATGAAATGAATTCCAAATCTGTGCGCTAGTGTTGCACTATGCAGATAGGAAACCATGCCAGAAACTGAACACACGAAATAGAGTACACAAATGAGCATTTCCACCCATTTACATTTTGTGGCTTCAGACAAATTGAAAATAAATATAGATAGGTACTTATTGTTATGCGGGACAGAATATTTTTGATCGGAACGGGAATTTTTTTAAATCCCAACATTCGGGACGGGAAATATTCGCAATTTCTCGACTAGTCGGGAAATCTCAAATTCTCATTTTCACCTAAAGTGATTGCATTTCTGGAATGAAAACTAACGATTTCCGATAAGTTCCAGACACTTGCAATGTAGAAAACGTCAAGAATTAATACCGTTTTAAAATGACCATTCGGTATTTCCCGACTGCTCGGGATCCAGAAATGTAGGGAAGTCATTTGCTGAAGTCGTGATAGGGACGTAATTTTTCTTTCCTATCCCGGTCCCGACTTTCCGAGATACCGCACACCACTTGTTATTATTATTTATTTTAGTTCAGCACAAGATACATCTTCCAAGTACGTTGAACATAATATATACGTTATATACGTTTTTCAAAAGGATTCTTCGGTCACCGAGCTTTGGATTCGTGTGGAAACGCTAACGTGAATCATGCTAATGCTAGAATCTGCAGTGCGCATTTCTGCCCAAAAGATTATGTACGTAATCTGAAAAGTCAACTTTTAGGTTTACATCGAAGAAAGATCCTTAAGCAAGATACCTTCGAATCCTTATTATGAGCAGGAATGTAGGGAGTATAATCCTGGTAAATACTTCGCCTACCATTTCTTTGCCATTGGTGTACAATTCTCTCTCGCTTTTCCCTACATATTCACATAAAGCAATAAAAATACAAACTGCTAACATTTCATTCCATTTTGGTTATTTATTAGACGGTACGTGTTTGTATTTATATTTGATAAATTTACTTTGCTCTTCCGGCCATTTAAGTCAATTGAGATGATGAAGAAGTGATAAAATAGATGAATGGCCAATTACAGTTCCCCTTACTTACAAGAGCGACCACAAGAAAAAGAACCTTCCTCCTCTTCCGTTCAACTCGGACTATTAGAGAGCATGCTCCACTCTCCCCCTCCCCTCCACACTGGAGTACGGTGCACAGGAGTCGCGAGTCTGCGCAGGTTTCTTTGCTTGTGGTTCCACTATAATAGTAATATAAAATTGTACACTCACCTCACTTAGTTCTCCGGCAGTTTGTTTCTTTATACATCATATTTGCAGAAGATACAATTCAATCTATAGGTGTAGCCTACACTGTATATAACACACCTTATTACTGACTTCCTTGACCCTGGATATACAGGGTCAAGGAAAACAAAGAAATGAGCATAATTTTCTCTTCGGTGAAGATGTTGTACCTAAACCCAAAAAAAATCTCAAATAATGAATTCGACAATGTAAATTGATGAGATTTAGTAAATCATTTGATGAAGTGAACTAATTCTGAGTGGACTAATCGCAAAGGACATAATAAGCTCAGATCCTATTAATTCTTCATGGTATGTGACGTAAAGTTCCCGCCCAACCGTTTGACGGCGTTAGTGGTTATCGCATCTCCTTTTCCATAGCCTGTAGTACACATCCTCATCTAGACATTGTTCTTGTTCTGGTGTTTAATATCTGCATACTGCAACACTGTCGTTTTGTCATTTCACGTGACTTCACATTGAAGTGATGCATTCACTTGGCCGGTCACACGTCATCGCACGCAAAAACTTCAACCGTTACCATGGTTTTGGGCCAGGGCTGCAGAAAACCGGCTTCCTTTTATACTACATAGTTATTTACAAAAAACCAAGGAAACTTGGTCGATATTTACATGTAACTATGGATTTACATAATTACATCATGCAATTTAGAATTTTACAACATTGACATAAAATAATCAAAGTTGTAAATAACATACCTTTCTAATATATTTTTCAAATGCCACAAACGTTTACATAATTATTAATTTTGTTGTTTTTAAGAAACGCAGATTAATTCTCGAACATTCTTAATCTTGTGCAAGTCACAGATAATGTAAGCTCGCGCAGATGTTGATTTCCTGCTTTACAAATGGTAACATGAACTAATTCGACTGGGGCGACACAACAGATATAAATAATATTCTTGGCTTGTAATAAAACTCTGACATCTAACGAACAAATTAAGAGGAATCTTGTTTTAATGGAATAATTACAACGATATCATGATATTTCTGAATGTAACTAGGAATGTCACACAAATTTCTTTATAAAGTCCACAGCAAGTTGACACATATCTGCTTCACCGATAATAAAAATATTAAACCTCATTTCCTAAAACTTTAATTGACCTTCATGGCGGAGTGGTTAGCGAAACGAGCCTTGAAACCAGATGTTACAAGTTCGAATCGTGAGTAAGGCATTTATGTATCGTTGTGTTTGTCCCATTTCAATACGACTTGATTTACACTTATATTCGCGATTAACCCAAGAGAGAGAAAAGCGAAGCGAAATTGCAGAAAGAAAATAAACGTGCATCTTAACTGGATATACCGTTAGCATTAGCCTAATGTTCACTTTAACCCTTAGTACGCCGCTCGGTCTGACGAAAGTAAGCCCAGTGTCGCCGAGGCTTTGAGCGGGAAATTTGAATTTGTATACATAATGGAGAAAAATCGTAATAACTCTGGCACTATGGAACCAATCTACTTCAGATAACTTTTGTTTTGCAGGCAATACATCGGTGCATGCAACCATGTAAAATTTGGATGCCCCAACCGCGGAGGGGTTTACGGACAGGGGCTGCATCCCCCGAATTTCAATGAAAAAAACATAAAAATGTGAAGTTTGCCCCCTCTTCTCCAGCTACTTTGGGGAGAAAACCGGAACTTTTGCTATTTTTTCAAAGAATGGACCTTCCGCAACAGAATGAAACTTGATTCATGATCGTGGGTGCAATACAATTTGAATAATAAGGCAAAACGTAAAACTCTAGCGAAATTTAGCCAATTTGCATATTATTCATAAAATTGTTATAACTGACACTATGGGACCAATCTACTTCGGATAACTTTTGTTTTGCGGGCAGAACATCAGTGCATGCAACCATGTAAAATTTGGATGCCCCAACCGTGGGGGGGGGGGATTACGGGCGGGGGCTGCATCCCCCAAATTTCAATGAAAAAATCATAAAAATATGGAGTTTGCCCCCTCTTCTCCAGCTACTTTGGGGAGAAAACCCGAACTTTTGCTTTTTTCGTTCGCACTTGCATCTTGTGTAGCTACTGCGAATCTATTTCTCCCTTTTGACTCGGCTCTTTGTGGAAATATGTCCGGAAGGAAACGATTGTGAGTTAGGGAAATCGATGAGCTGTTATATGATACGAAGTGTTTATGGTGAGGCGTTTGTTAGTCCTAACAGAGGAGGGAAGGGAGCCTTTGCAATCGTTTATTTTGTCTATACTTCTGGATAGACACATGCTTTAGACTCATGCTTCTGGCCTCTGGCTATCGTCAAGCTTCATTGCATTTCTAACATAGAGGCAACAACACCAAACCTCATCAGTAGTACAGTGTCCCCGGTTCACAAACCGAAAATGGAGCTCGCCTTAATGGATCGCTCTTGTAAGGCACGAGCTCCATTTTCTCGCAGTGTTGCCAACTCTCACTCGAAAAAATCACCAACTGATATTTTGAAGCCTTTTATGGTGTATTTTAACCTCACAAGCAGTGTTGCCAACTCGAAAAATGAGGCTCGCCTTAATGGATTGCTCTTGTAAGGCATGAGCAGTGTTGGCAAACTCCTCACTCGAAAAAATCACCAACTATTTTGAAGCCTTTCACGATGTATCTTAACCTCACAAGCAGTGTTGCCAACTCGAAAAAATGAGGCTCGCCTTAATGGATTTCTCTTGTAAGGCGCGAGCAGTGTTGCCAACTCCTCACTCGAAAAAATCACCAACTATTTTGAAGCCTTTCACGATGTATCTTAACCTCACAAGTCCTTTGACCTACTTTAGCTCGCCTTAATGGATTGCTCTCGTAAGGTGCGAGCCTCAAGCAGTGTTGCCAACTCCTCACTCGAAAAAAAATCACCAACTATTTTGAAGCCTTTCACGGTGTATATTTTGAAGCCTTTCACGGTGTTGCCAACTCCTCACTCGAAAAAATCACCAACTGGCTCCTCTACTCATCAATTGGCGCTCGCAGTGTTGCCAACTCCTCACTCGAAAAAATCACCAAGGTTGTTTTTGGGTATAACCTAACCTAAAGCAAGGAGCTGGCAACGCTGCAAGGCAAGCCTCAAGCAGTGTTGCCAACTCCTCACTCGAAAAAAATCACCAAGGTTGTTTTTGGGTATAACCTAACCTAAAGCAAGGAGCTGGCAACGCTGCAAGGCAAGCCTCAAGCAGTGTTGCCAACTCCTCACTCGAAAAGGCCGCGTCCGAATCGGCAGCAGATGTCACCTAGAGCACCGTTCCATCCGGGGATTCAGCCAACCTCTGTTGTCCGAATTCGCGGCAGACGTGGAGTCTGAGGGAAGACCAGAGAGGCGCGACTGATGCACGCTTGAACTCGCTGTGACGCTGCGCTTGGCAGCTATATTCTAATTTTCACTTTGCACAGACAACATTTACTGATTAGAGGATGTAAAACTCAGTTATACTTTAACATTTTATCAATAATACTGAATGTAGAAAAATTGTAAATGATGAAATAGCGTGTTACATTTTTAATATGAGTAGTAACTAGGTGGAAATTATTGTCATGTTTGTTTGGCGTCTGCCTTCTGCTTCTGTGCGATGCGCCTACGCCCCAGAGCGCGGTGGGTGAAGTTCGGGCTGACACCTGGCGGGAAAAGTGACAACCGTACTACAAGGGGACATGTAGATTCGGACGACTTGGACGTGACTTCGACGGCACGCGAGAGCAACGGGAGAGAACAGGACGGAGCGCTTGCCAATCCGGACACGGCCCAACTTCTCACTCGAAAAAATCACCAAGGTTGTTTTTGGGTATAACCTAACCTAAAGCAAGGAGCTGGCAACCTTGCTTGAGGTTTGCCTTACAGTGAATAAAGCAAGGTTGCCAACCTACTGGTATTTTTGCCATAGCTTTTTTACAAAAAAGAGAGAGAGGAGAGAGAGAGAGAGGGGGAAGAGTTAAACAACCGACAATGCAGCCAACTCGCAGTGTTGCCAACATCTTACTCGAAAAGTCACCAAGGTTTTTATTTTGGTCTAACCTAACCTAAAGCAAGGAGCTGGCAACCTTGCTTGAGGTTTGCCTTACAGTGAATAAAGCAATTTGCCAACCTACTGGTACTTTTGTCATAGCCTTTTACGGGAGGGGAAAGGGATTAAACAGCCGACAGTGCTGCCAACACCTACCTACAGTTTTTTTTACTTGGCAAGGGTTTAGCCAATTTATACACTGGCGCAACATACACACACTGGGCAATAGAGCCGGCAACAAACACACACTGCCGTAAAAAAGAAAGAGATGAATGGATGGATGGCAACACAGTATGTGTGTGCGTGTGTGTGTGTATAATATGTAGCATTATTAACTAGAGTGTGTTGGCAACCCACCCCAAGAAAATTTCACTTTTACAGGCGAAGCTATTCTACAATTAGGAGTTGGCAACACTAACTAGTTGCTTCACAAACCTCTTGTTTTTTAAACATATGATATTTCACAGGCGAGGCTAACCTACAAGTTACAAGTTGACGGCGTAATCTTCTATAAGATGATAAGTATGCAATAAGATGAAGAAGATGCTAACTGGCAATAGCGGTGTTATTGTTTCCAGCTCTCTACCCCTCTCTCACCCGGCCTCCTCCCCTATGGCGCAGTGGTAGCCTTGTATTCAAGGGTTCGATACTCGCACAAGTGGTTCTTGAAACTGTAGGTCCAGCCCCGATTAGTATTACTTACAGGGGGCTCTTGTAACGCCACGGGAGCGAAAAGACATGCATACTTCTGTTTTTCCACATGTATGTATGTATGTAATGCGATTTGTGTGGGGGCCAAAATTTTGAACTTACGGCTTAATTAATCTGCATGAATGCTTAATGTTTGATTTTTTTATTTCTAGTTCGACATGAGATACACACAATTTTTATTTTTTTGAAGTACAGTTAATATTACCTAGTTCGGGTTAAGCTGTAACATACAACTAGCGATCGACACGACCACCTGACACACAGACAGAGAGAGTGTGAGCAAATTCAAAGTGTGATCTATTGTGAACTAAACTAACCTCACTCACCTACCCACATATAGTTTTACAGGTAACTCAAAAAGCAGAAAGTAGTACATAGCATGACAGGTTGATCTATCGTAAACTAAACTAACCTCACTTGCCCACTCACATATAGCCTTACAAGTAACTCAAAGGCAGAAAGGCAGCTATATCACTTGTAAGGGCCAACACACAAGATCTATTACAAACTAAATTAACCTACGACATAAGCCATGGACACATCTTCCAGATAGGGTATAAGCAACTCACCTCTTGCAATTGTATAACGGGGAAAATTAACCTACAGCTGGCAACACTGTTTGAGTTGCTTTCGACGAGCCAAACTTATATTTTGCAAATAGGCTAAAGCTAATCTTCTACAGCTAGAAGCTTGAAACATATACTCTCGCAGATTATGCCAACTTACCTCATGTAAAAATATTACCTAGTACGGTTAAGCTGTGACATACAACTAACGATCGACACGACCACCTGACACACATACGGAGAGAGTGAGACAGCTTATACGAAATATATTCCTACACATGTACTGGGTTTAAAAGGTAACTTGCAACAACTATTTCACTCACCCCCTATCAAAATCTCCTAACCACATGTTTTTGATACTTGCTGCCAGAACATGGTGGTTTTAGACTGTAAAATCAACCCGATTATTCTATTTGTGCATGATGCCTGCATTTGGAATATTTTATTCTTGGCATACGGTATTTTGCGTGCTCCAGTAATCTTGCGCTCGATTCACGGAAGCTATGACGTGTATTTTCTGTTTCGCGAACATGTGAGAATTTTTCACAATAGATAATATATTGCAAGAGCGAGTTGTTTGTGTATTTAAATCTAGTTTTGGAAATGGACATGAATATAATGTCAAAAATTATTGCATAACTTAAAAACATTGATATTTATTGTACTAGCAAAAGTAAATGTGGAATGCCCCCCCCCCCTCAGCTGTTAGGTTAAACACTATAAAAATTTTATTACTGATAGCAAGCATTCTCATATCGACAAAACAGATCTAGTAATGAGCTGTCTTGCAAGTCTCCCGAGTGAAGGAATATGATGCCACTATAAACTGTAAACAAGATATGCAGTCCCTCGCATGAGATGTACGAGGCTTATGAACCTCGACCTATAGAGTTGTACAATGGATGTTTTTTTTTTTTAAGCATAGCGGTGTGTTTTCGCTTATTTCAATGTCATCGAGCGTGCATGTAAAGAAGGGGAGAGAAAAAAAAAGAGGAGGAGGGGTTATAACGGATAATTCATATTTCGATTTCAATACTTTTGCTAGTCACGATTCACCTGCTATCTAGAAGGACACTGGACGATGGCTAAAAGCGAGTGAAGGAGAGAAATATTATTTTTTTAATTTTTTTTGATTGTGTGTGATGAAATAGTTTTAGATAATAATAGTAGGCTAATAGAATTGTAGAAAACGGCTGTATCGTGATGCGAGGCTGAAAGCAATTTCGAAAGCAGTCTCGGGCATCTTCGCGTTCAGCCAACAAGGAAAATGCACATGGAGGGCGCAACGGTATTGTCCATGGATGGTTTTTTCTGAATAAACATACATATCAGTTTTTGCAGTCTCCAGATGGGATCGGAGCTTTTGTTTTGGTTGGACAAGGGGGTTCAGATAAATGCATGGACATCAAAATAAAAGAAAAAAAAATTTACTCCACTGCTCACATGTATTGAGTCTTCCAATAACATACCTCGCGGGGCGTACCTACATGTATGCAAAATATAGTTAATGTTATATTTCTCGAACCTGTGGTCTGTAGATTTGCTTTTGTTGGCAACAGAAACAGAAAAAATGGCACCATGTTATTGTATACTGATATGGGTGTACTGTAATCATAACAATTTTCTAGTTAAAAATCTATGTCGAAAAGCAATGTTGGGTGACTTGTCTGTGTTGGGTCTTATTGACAACTTCACAGCTGTACCTGCACAACTCATCGACTACAAGGCAACAATGTTAGGAAATGTGTGCATGGCTCCGAGAATACAATTTAAAATCACTAATGTGGCATGAACCCCCTCCACTTGTGTGTATTTGAATATACAAAAATTAGACACTTTGAATAATCGAGGAGAACAATCACAAAAACAGCTTGCACCGGTATGACGTGTTCAAACTTCAGACGATTTTTGTTAATCTACAAAAGCCAAGTGCGAACGGAGATCACTACGAAAATTGGGAAAAAAGAAAGAAGCGAGGCTATTTTGGCTAATGGCAACGAAGAGGATGAATAATGGTTGTTTTGATAAAATTGACGAAGTCAATATGCCTAGCCTAATCATCATAACATCACTTGTTTCTAACCTGTTCATATTGGCCCTCTCTCTCTACCCCTCCATAAATTCGATTCGAAAGGCACAATCATTCCAGTTCTTGAATAAGACTCGCATATGCCCTCAGAAAAAAAACAAGAGAAGAAATAAATAAATCAAGTCATGTATATTCTTCACCCCCGAATTTTCTTCCACAACACCGCACGAAGCCTCGAGTTTCGGATATTGTTGTTGTGCGACAGGATAGGATAGATGAACCGTATGTTTACCGAGGACCAGACGTAATCAAATATTTTTTTTGAAAAGATAGTTGAAGAGGTTGAGACTATTGGCAGCCTCTTACGCGAATCGAAACCAAATGCTCCTATTATCCAGCGATGAACTTCAATCTCACAATAACATTGAAACGTGTCCGGTGTGCGATCAAAGGTTTCACCGACGAGAACCGGAAAGTAATTTCATCATAATTATTTCACCGGAAACTACATCGGTGGAATCTGTAACATAATGTATTCATGTATGTTTTTGACAATCATATATCACTCACTAGAACAATTTTCATATTGTTTTCACTACGTGACATGATATTTTATTTACATTTACGATAAAATAGAGGTTTGGGTGTAATAACAGTTTTTATTAATTAATTTAGAGATGCATTTTTTATTTGTTGAGTTAATGATTAGGTTAATTTGTTATTTCTCGCGAAAAAAAAGAGGGAACCACAGCTGAAAGAAAATACACAACTTGTATTATTGAGGTCAAGAGTTTGTTTTAACATCATTTTTTGCACACATAGGCTAATCACGACTCGGGATATGTTTAAAATGGAATCTGAAATATTGATTATGCGACCTGACTGGAACTCGGAATAGGACACACTGATTACAAGACGTCGATATATTATCGCTTGGTAAGAAATTGTAGTGTTTCAATTCACACACACACACTCACAATTTAAATCAACTAAACTGATCACAGGCCCAACTGGTGGCTGGCATACACAACTATCCATCCACCAGTCGTCTTCTGGGGCGTGTGTCTCGATGAGTGTCAACAACCTCTATTGTGAAGTAAAATCTGTAGAAGTAACATCACTCTCCAATTACAATGTTGGCAAACTTTCCAACTTCATCGTGAACGACGACAAAGGTATCGGCTACCTGATCAAAATTATCAACACGCTGCCTCCGAGATTCTGGAACGTTGCCGAAGAAAAGGGACCCGTGAACGACATCATCAACAAGTTACCTTTCGAGATGCATTTAAATGGCTACCAATACTGCGGACCGGGTACCAATCTCGAGAAAAGATTGGAGAGAGGAAACAAGGGTGTGAATCCGTTGGACGCGGCATGCAAAGATCACGATATTGCTTACAACACGCACGCGAATTTGGATGCACGTCACAAAACAGACAAGAAATTGGAGCATGCCGCTTTCAGGAGGGTCATAAGTAGAGACGCTTCTTTGGGAGAAAAAGTTGCAGCATTGGGCACCACCATTGCCATGAACACAAAACAAAAATTTGGATGGGGAATCCTACCTAGAGTTATCTTTAACTGGCAACGAGGTGATCTTGGTCAGCACGACGAACCCTCAGCCGTTATAGAAGATATCTGAAACCAGCTTACACCAGTCACTCATAGCTCCCCCAATTTTCTCACGATGGTGGGTTGCTACCGGCCCTATACGTAGGCCGAATAAATTCCGACCAGAGCCGGATTCGAACCTATGCCGTCTCGCAGCGAACAATCTCAAGACGAGTGAACGCTGTAACTCGCTCAGCTACGGAGGAGGACTCTCTCTCTCTCTCTCTCTCTCTCTCTCTCTACTCTTTCTCTAATTTTCATCATCATTGTTAAAATTAATCCATGAGAAAATATATATTTTGTGTTGACATGGGAAATATGCAATAAAAAAAATGCATGATCAATAGTTAAGGTCAAAATCTGAATAAACAGTGAGGGTGATACACGCAAGCTTCCAGGCATGTGATTTGCACAGAATTAAATATAAAATGAGAGATGGAAGGTTTTGTTACTATTAGAATTTAAGGACGGAAAATATGTACAGCGAATGAATACTACGTTTGATTAATCGTGAAGATGAGTATCACAGTACGTTTTTATCGTTCTTATATAAACGTTGAAACGTTTAAGAACGTATAAGAACGTTTACCGAAACGTTTCAACGTTGACGAGACGGCATAGGTTCGAATCCGGCCCTATGCCGTCTCGTCAACGTTGAAACGTTTCGGTAAACGTTCTTATACGTTCTTAAACGTTTCAACGTTTATATAAGAACGATAAAAACGTACTGTGATACTCATCTTCACGATTAATCAAACGTAGTATTCATTCGCTGTACATATTTTCCGTCCTTAAATTCTAATAGTAACAAAACCTTCCATCTCTCATTTTATATTTAATTCTGTGCAAATCACATGCCTGGAAGCTTGCGTGTATCACCCTCACTGTTTATTCAGATTTTGACCTTAACTATTGATCATGCATTTTTTTTATTGCATATTTCCCATGTCAACACAAAATATATATTTTCTCATGGATTAATTTTAACAATGATGATGAAAATTAGAGAAAGAGTAGAGAGAGAGAGAGAGAGAGAGAGAGAGAGAGTCCTCCTCCGTAGCTGAGCGAGTTACAGCGTTCACTCGTCTTGAGATTGTTCGCTGCGAGACGGCATAGGTTCGAATCCGGCTCTGGTCGGAATTTATTCGGCCTACGTATAGGGCCGGTAGCAACCCACCATCGTGAGAAAATTGGGGGAGCTATGAGTGACTGGTGTAAGCTGGTTTCAGATATCTTCTATAACGGCTGAGGGTTCGTCGTGCTGACCAAGATCACCTCGTTGCCAGTTAAAGATAACTCTAGGTAGGATTCCCCATCCAAATTTTTGTTTTGTGTTCATGGCAATGGTGGTGCCCAATGCTGCAACTTTTTCTCCCAAAGAAGCGTCTCTACTTATGACCCTCCTGAAAGCGGCATGCTCCAATTTCTTGTCTGTTTTGTGACGTGCATCCAAATTCGCGTGCGTGTTGTAAGCAATATCGTGATCTTTGCATGCCGCGTCCAACGGATTCACACCCTTGTTTCCTCTCTCCAATCTTTTCTCGAGATTGGTACCCGGTCCGCAGTATTGGTAGCCAGGTAAATGCATCTCGAAAGGTAACTTGTTGATGATGTCGTTCACGGGTCCCTTTTCTTCGGCAACGTTCCAGAATCTCGGAGGCAGCGTGTTGATAATTTTGATCAGGTAGCCGATACCTTTGTCGTCGTTCACGATGAAGTTGGAAAGTTTGCCAACATTGTAATTGGAGAGTGATGTTACTTCTACAGATTTTACTTCACAATAGAGGTTGTTGACACTCATCGAGACACACGCCCCAGAAGACGACTGGTGGATGGATAGTTGTGTATGCCAGCCACCAGTTGGGCCTGTGATCAGTTTAGTTGATTTAAATTGTGAGTGTGTGTGTGTGAATTGAAACACTACAATTTCTTACCAAGCGATAATATATCGACGTCTTGTAATCAGTGTGTCCTATTCCGAGTTCCAGTCAGGTCGCATAATCAATATTTCAGATTCCATTTTAAACATATCCCGAGTCGTGATTAGCCTATGTGTGCAAAAAATGATGTTAAAACAAACTCTTGACCTCAATAATACAAGTTGTGTATTTTCTTTCAGCTGTGGTTCCCTCTTTTTTTCGCGAGAAATAACAAATTAACCTAATCATTAACTCAACAAATAAAAAATGCATCTCTAAATTAATTAATAAAAACTGTTATTACACCCAAACCTCTATTTTATCGTAAATGTAAATAAAATATCATGTCACGTAGTGAAAACAATATGAAAATTGTTCTAGTGAGTGATATATGATTGTCAAAAACATACATGAATACATTATGTTACAGATTCCACCGATGTAGTTTCCGGTGAAATAATTATGATGAAATTACTTTCCGGTTCTCGTCGGTGAAACCTTTGATCGCACACCGGACACGTTTCAATGTTATTGTGAGATTGAAGTTCATCGCTGGATAATAGGAGCATTTGGTTTCGATTCGCGTAAGAGGCTGCCAATAGTCTCAACCTCTTCAACTATCTTTTCAAAAAAAAATATTGATTACGTCTGGTCCTCGGTAAACATACGGTTCATCTATCCTATCCTGTCGCACAACAACAATATCCGAAACTCGAGGCTTCGTGCGGTGTTGTGGAAGAAAATTCGGGGGTGAAGAATATACATGACTTGATTTATTTATTTCTTCTCTTGTTTTTTTTCTGAGGGCATATGCGAGTCTTATTCAAGAACTGGAATGATTGTGCCTTTCGAATCGAATTTATGGAGGGGTAGAGAGAGAGGGCCAATATGAACAGGTTAGAAACAAGTGATGTTATGATGATTAGGCTAGGCATATTGACTTCGTCAATTTTATCAAAACAACCATTATTCATCCTCTTCGTTGCCATTAGCCAAAATAGCCTCGCTTCTTTCTTTTTTCCCAATTTTCGTAGTGATCTCCGTTCGCACTTGGCTTTTTGTAGATTAACAAAAATCGTCTGAAGTTTGAACACGTCATACCGGTGCAAGCTGTTTTTGTGATTGTTCTCCTCGATTATTCAAAGTGTCTAATTTTTGTATATTCAAATACACACAAGTGGAGGGGGTTCATGCCACATTAGTGATTTTAAATTGTATTCTCGGAGCCATGCACACATTTCCTAACATTGTTGCCTTGTAGTCGATGAGTTGTGCAGGTACAGCTGTGAAGTTGTCAATAAGACCCAACACAGACAAGTCACCCAACATTGCTTTTCGACATAGATTTTTAACTAGAAAATTGTTATGATTACAGTACACCCATATCAGTATACAATAACATGGTGCCATTTTTTCTGTTTCTGTTGCCAACAAAAGCAAATCTACAGACCACAGGTTCGAGAAATATAACATTAACTATATTTTGCATACATGTAGGTACGCCCCGCGAGGTATGTTATTGGAAGACTCAATACATGTGAGCAGTGGAGTAAATTTTTTTTTCTTTTATTTTGATGTCCATGCATTTATCTGAACCCCCTTGTCCAACCAAAACAAAAGCTCCGATCCCATCTGGAGACTGCAAAAACTGATATGTATGTTTATTCAGAAAAAACCATCCATGGACAATACCGTTGCGCCCTCCATGTGCATTTTCCTTGTTGGCTGAACGCGAAGATGCCCGAGACTGCTTTCGAAATTGCTTTCAGCCTCGCATCACGATACAGCCGTTTTCTACAATTCTATTAGCCTACTATTATTATCTAAAACTATTTCATCACACACAATCAAAAAAATTAAAAAAATAACATTTCTCTCCTTCACTCGCTTTTAGCCATCGTCCAGTGTCCTTCTAGATAGCAGGTGAATCGTGACTAGCAAAAGTATTGAAATCGAAATATGAATTATCCGTTATAACCCCTCCTCCTCTTTTTTTTCTCTCCCCTTCTTTACATGCCCGCTCGATGACATTGAAATAAGCGAAAACACACCGCTATGCTTAAAAAAAAAAAACATCCATTGTACAACTCTATAGGTCGAGGTTCATAAGCCTCGTACATCTCATGCGAGGGACTGCATATCTTGTTTACAGTTTATAGTGGCATCATATTCCTTCACTCGGGAGACTTGCAAGACAGCTCATTACTAGATCTGTTTTGTCGATATGAGAATGCTTGCTATCAGTAATAAAATTTTTATAGTGTTTAACCTAACAGCTGAGGGGGCGGGGCATTCCACATTTACCTTTGCTAGTGCAATAAATATCAATATTTTTAAGTTATGCAATAATTTTTGACATTATATTCATGTCCATTTCCAAAACTAGATTTATATACACAAACAACTCGCTCTTGCAATATATTATCTATTGTGAAAAATTCTCACATGTTCGCGAAACAGGAAATACACGTCATAGCTTCCGT